>NW_027509953.1:0-86260 GCF_051311805.1 Agelaius phoeniceus
CGTCGCAGAGAGCGTTGTGCTGCTGGCGGTGAGCTCTAGACAGGGGCTTGTGCTCTGAGACCCCCAGAGACCGGCGCTTAGCTTCGGTGAGCTCTGTATATCTTTGGCCTCTGCCTCTCTTGCCGTCCTAACACTCAGCAAAGAGCTTCTCCCTTCATATCTTGCAAGGAGAAACTCTGCCGCTAGAGAAAAGATCTCCGTCTCTGGCTAGAAATTGCACGGTGGTCTGCAGAGTGTTTAGAGAGAAGCACAAGACTGTTGCCAAAAACTCCTTCAATTCAAAAGTTCATGTCAATGGAAAAGTAAAAGAGTGGGAAAGTACTGGTTTTGTACATTTGAAAGCTGCTCAAACTATGCCGGGGTGTGCGTCTTGCTCCTTCGCCTTTCGAAAACTGCCCCTTCTCTCCGTCTCCCGGAGGCGAAGAAATGGCATCTTTGCGCACAGAGCATGGTGGCGGTCGCTGGGAGCTGCGGAGAGCGGCTTATGCTGAAAAACACCAGGGACCCGGGTCGTTTAACTTGGGAGAGCTCCGAATTCCGGTCTTCTGCCTCTCTTGCCGCCTAACACTTAGAAAAAGCTTTTCCACGATGTCTTGCAAGGAGAAACTGTGGCTAGTGCAGAAAACAACCCGGATGTCATTCTCAAGTGGCCCAGAGGTCTGCAGAGTGTTTTCGCAAGAAGCAAAAGATACTTCTCCAAAAAGCCCCTTCTATTCCCTTCTATAACGTGAATGAGAGTGGGAAGAGATTGGGTAAAGTACAGTTTTGGATAAGGTTGAAAGCTGCCCTCACTATGCCGCTGTTGTGCGGCTTGGTTCTGCGCCTTTCGGAAGCTGCCACGCTCTCCGTCTCCCGGAGGCAAAGAAGTTGACTTCTTCGCGCGCAGAGCATTGTGCTTTGTGCGGTGAGCTGCGGAGCAAGGCTTGTGTGGAAATACGCCACGCACCGGCGATCAGCTTGGGAGAGCCCCGGTATCGCGGTCTTCTCCCTCTCTTGTCGCCTAATAGTTAGCAAGAAGCTTTTCCACTCTGTTTTGAAGAGAAAGTGTGCCAGTAAAGGAAACCTCCCCCAGTCTTCGTCTAGAATGTACACGGAAGTCTTTCGAGTGTTTAGGAAGACGTAAAAGAGAAATGCCATAAAACTGCTTCAATTCCAATCCTAATGTCAATGGAAAGGTAAAAGAGTGGGAAAGTACTGTTTTCTCTCCGTTTGAAAGCTGCTCACACTATGCCGGGGTGTGCGGCTTGCTTCTTCGCCTTTCGGAAGCTGCCCCTCACTCCGTCTCTTGGAGGGGAAGAAGCAGAATCTTTGCGCACAGAGCATTGTGCCGGTCGCAGGGAGCTGCGGAGAGCGGCTTGTGTGGAAAAAACGCCAGGCACCTGCGATTAGCTTCGGAGAGCTGCGTATCTGCGTCTTCTGCACTCTCTTGTGGCCCTACATTTAGCAAAACCTTTTCCAATATGTCTGGCAAGGAGAAACTGTGCAAGTGCAGAAAACATCCCATCTTCTTCGAAAAGTTGCACGGAGGACTGCAGAGTGTTAAGCACGAAGCAAAGACAGATGCCAAAATGTCCTTTTCGAGAAGAATGTCAATGGAAGAGGCAGGAGACTGGAAGCTACTGTTTTCTAGAAAGTTGAAAGGTGATGACAGAATGCGGTGTTGTGCGGCTTGCTTCTTCGCCTTTCCGAAGCCGCCTTTCTCTCCGTCTCCCGAAGGCGAAGAAGCGGCATCTTTGAGCGCACAGCATGGTGCCGGTGGCAGGGAGCTCCGGAGAGCGGCTTGAGTGGAAAGACACCAGGGACCGGTGTTTTACTTGGGGGAGCTCCGAATTTCAGTCTTCTAGCTCTCTTGCTGCCCTAACACTAAGTAAAAAGCTTTTCCACTACGTCTGGCAAGGAGAACTGTGCCAGTAGAGAAAATATCGCCGATCTTGTTCTACATCTGCACGGAGGTCTGCAGAACGTTAGCAAGGAGCAAAAGATAGTTGTCCAAAAACTCTTTTCATTGGAATAGAAGGAGAATGGCAATGGGTGGAGAGTAGCAAGGGAGTGTTTTCTCTCAGTTTGGAAGCTGCCCTCAGTATGCGGCTCTTGCTCGTCTTGGTTCTTCGCCTTTCGGAAGCTGCTGCTCTCTCCGTCTCCTGGAGGCAAAGAAGTGGCTTCCTCGTCGCAGAGAGCGTTGTGCTGCTGGCGGTGAGCTCTAGACAGGGGCTTGTGCTCTGAGACCCCAGAGACCGGCGCTTAGCTTCGGTGAGCTCTGTATATCTTTGGCCTCTGCCTCTCTTGCCGCCTAACACTCAGCAAAGAGCTTCTCCTTCATATCTTGCAAGGAGAAACCTCTGCCGCTAGAGAAAAGATCTCCGTCTCTGGCTAGAAATTGCACGGTGGTCTGCAGAGTGTATAGAGAGAAGCACAAGACTGTTGCCAAAAACTCTTCAATTCAAAAGTTCATGTCAATGGAAAAGGTAAAAGAGTGGGAAAGTACTGGTTTTGTACATTTGAAAGCTGCTCAAACTATGCCGGGGTGTGCGTCTTGCTCCTTCGCCTTTCGAAAACTGCCCTTCTCTCCGTCTCCCGGAGGCGAAGAAATGGCATCTTTGCGCACAGAGCATGGTGGCGGTCGCTGGGAGCTGCGGAGAGCGGCTTATGCTGAAAAACACCAGGGACCGGCGTTTAACTTGGGAGAGCTCCGAATTCCGGTCTTCTGCCTCTCTTGCCGCCTAACACTTAGAAAAAGCTTTTCCACGATGTCTTGCAAGGAGAAACTGTGCTAGTGCAGAAAACAACCCGGATGTCATTCTCCAAGTGGCACAGAGGTCTGCAGAGTGTTTCGCAAGAAGCAAAAGATACTTCTCCAAAAGCCCTTTATTCCTTCTATAACGTGAATGAGAGTGGGAAGAGATTGGTAAAGTACAGTTTTGGATAAGGTTGAAAGCTGCCCTCACTATGCCGCTGTTGTGCGGCTTGGTTCTGCGCCTTTCGGAAGCTGCCACGCTCTCCGTCTCCCGGAGGCAAAGAAGTTGACTTCTTCGCGCGCAGAGCATTGTGCTTTGTGCGGTGAGCTGCGGAGCAAGGCTTGTGTGGAAATACGCCACGCACCGGCGATCAGCTTGGGAGAGCCCGGAATCGCGGTCTTCTCCCTCTCTTGTCGCCTAATAGTTAGCAAGAAGCTTTTTCCACTCTGTTTTGAAGAAGAAAGTGTGCCAGTAAAGGAAACTCCCCAGTCTTCGTCTAGAATGTACACGGAAGTCTTTCGAGTGTTTAGGAAGACGTAAAGAGAAATGCATAAAACTGCTTCAATTCCAATCCTAATGTCAATGGGAAAGGTAAAAGAGTGGGAAAGTACTGTTTTCTCTCCGTTTGAAAGCTGCTCACACTATGCCGGGGTGTGCGGCTTGCTTCTTCGCCTTTCGGAAGCTGCCCCTCACTCGTCTCTTGGAGGGGAAGAAGCAGAATCTTTGCGCACAGAGCATTGTGCCGGTCGCAGGGAGCTGCGGAGAGCGGCTTGTGTGGAAAAACGCCAGGCACCTGCGATTAGCTTCGGAGAGCTGCGTATCTGCGTCTTCTGCCTCTCTTGTGGCCCCTACATTTAGCAAAACCTTTTCCAATATGTCTGGCAAGGAGAACTGTGCAAGTGCAGAGAAAACATCCCCATCTTCTTCGAAAAGTTGCACGGAGGACTGCAGAGTGTTAAGCACGAAGCAAAAGACAGATGCCAAAATGTCCTTTTCGAGAAGAATGTCAATGGAAAGAGGCAGGAGACTGGGAAGCTACTGTTTTCTAGAAAGTTGAAAGGTGATGACAGAATGCCGGTGTTGTGCGGCTTGCTTCTTCGCCTTTCCGAAGCCGCCTTTCTCTCCGTCTCCCGAAGGCGAAGAAGCGGCATCTTTGAGCGCACAGCATGGTGCCGGTGGCAGGGAGCTCCGGAGAGCGGCTTGAGTGGAAAGACACCAGGGACCGGTGTTTTACTTGGGGGAGCTCCGAATTTCAGTCTTCTAGCTCTCTTGCTGCCTAAACACTAAGTAAAAAGCTTTTCCACTACGTCTGGCAAGGAGAACCTGTGCCAGTAGAGAAAATATCGCCGATCTTGTTCTACATCTGCACGGAGGTCTGCAGAACGTTTAGCAAGAGCAAAAGATAGTTGTCCAAAACTCTTTTCATTGGAATAGAAGGAGAATGGCAATGGGTGGAGAGTAGCAAGGGAGTGTTTTCTCTCAGTTTGGAAGCTGCCCTCAGTATGCGGCTCTTGCTCGTCTTGGTTCTTCGCCTTTCGGAAGCTGCTGCTCTCTCCGTCTCCTGGAGGCAAAGAAGTGGCTTCCTCGTCGCAGAGAGCGTTGTGCTGCTGGCGGTGAGCTCTAGACAGGGGCTTGTGCTCTGAGACCCCAGAGACCGGCGCTTAGCTTCGGTGAGCTCTGTATATCTTTGGCCTCTGCCTCTCTTGCCGCCTAACACTCAGCAAAGAGCTTCTCCTTCATATCTTGCAAGGAGAAACTCTGCCGCTAGAGAAAGATCTCCGTCTCTGGCTAGAAATTGCACGGTGGTCTGCAGAGTGTTTAGAGAGAAGCACAAGACTGTTGCCAAAAACTCCTTCAATTCAAAAGTTCATGTCAATGGAAAAGGTAAAAGAGTGGGAAAGTACTGGTTTTGTACATTTGAAAGCTGCTCAAACTATGCCGGGGTGTGCGTCTTGCTCCTTCGCCTTTCGAAAACTGCCCCTTCTCTCCGTCTCCCGGAGGCGAAGAAATGGCATCTTTGCGCACAGAGCATGGTGGCGGTCGCTGGGAGCTGCGGAGAGCGGCTTATGCTGAAAAACACCAGGACCGGCGTTTAACTTGGGAGAGCTCCGAATTCCGGTCTTCTGCCTCTCTTGCCGCCTAACACTTAGAAAAAGCTTTTCACGATGTCTTGCAAGGAGAAACTGTGCTAGTGCAGAAACAACCCGGATGTCATTCTCCAAGTGGCACAGAGGTCTGCAGAGGAGTGTTTCGCAAGAAGCAAAAGATACTTCTCAAAAGCCCTCTATTCCTTCTATAACGTGAATGAGAGTGGAAGAGATTGGTAAAGTACAGTTTTGGATAAGGTTGAAAGCTGCCCTCACTATGCCGCTGTTGTGCGGCTTGGTTCTGCGCCTTTCCGGAAGCTGCCACGCTCTCCGTCTCCCGGAGGCAAAGAAGTTGACTTCTTCGCGCGCAGAGCATTGTGCTTTGTGCGGTGAGCTGCGGAGCAAGGCTTGTGTGGAAATACGCCACGCACCGGCGATCAGCTTGGGAGAGCCCGGTATCGCGGTCTTCTCCTCTCTTGTCGCCTAATAGTTAGCAAGAAGCTTTTCCACTCTGTTTTGAAGAAGAAAGTGTGCCAGTAAAGAAACCTCCCCAGTCTTCGTCTAGAATGTACACGGAAGTCTTTCGGAGTTTAGGAAGACGTAAAAGAGAAATGCCATAAAACTGCTTCAATTCCAATCCTAATGTCAATGGGAAAGGTAAAAGAGTGGGAAAGTACTGTTTTCTCTCCGTTTGAAAGCTGCTCACACTATGCCGGGGGGTGTGCGGCTTGCTTCTTCGCCTTTCGGAAGCTGCCCCTCACTCCGTCTCTTGGAGGGGAAGAAGCAGAATCTTTGCGCACAGAGCATTGTGCCGGTCGCAGGGAGCTGCGGAGAGCGGCTTGTGTGGAAAAACGCCAGGCACCTGCGATTAGCTTCGGAGAGCTGCGTATCTGCGTCTTCTGCCTCTCTTGTGGCCCTACATTTAGCAAAACCTTTTCCAATATGTCTGGCAAGGAGAAACTGTGCAAGTGCAAGAAAAACATCCCCATCTTCTTCGAAAAGTGAGCACGGAGACTGCAGAGTGTTAAGCACGAAGCAAAAGACAGATGCCAAAATGTCCTTTTCGAGAGAATGTCAATGGAAGAGGCAGGAGACTGGGAAGCTACTGTTTTCTAGAAAGTTGAAAGGTGATGACAGAATGCCGGTGTTGTGCGGCTTGCTTCTTCGCCTTTCCGAAGCCGCCTTTCTCTCCCGTCTCCCGAAGGCGAAGAAGCGGCATCTTTGAGCGCACAGCATGGTGCCGGTGGCAGGGAGCTCGGAGAGCGGCTTGAGTGGAAAGACACCAGGGACCGGTGTTTTACTTGGGGGAGCTCCGAATTTCAGTCTTCTAGCTCTCTTGCTGCCTAACACTAAGTAAAAAGCTTTTCCACTACGTCTGGCAAGGAGAACCTGTGCCAGTAGAGAAAATATCGCCGATCTTGTTTACATCTGCACGGAGGTCTGCAGAACGTTTAGCAAGGAGCAAAAGATAGTTGTCCAAAACTCTTTTCATTGGAATAGAAGGAGAATGGCAATGGGTGGAGAGTAGCAAGGGAGTGTTTTCTCTCAGTTTGGAAGCTGCCCTCAGTATGCGGCTCTTGCTCGTCTTGGTTCTTCGCCTTTCGGAAGCTGCTGCTCTCTCCGTCTCCTGGAGGCAAAGAAGTGGCTTCCTCGTCGCAGAGAGCGTTGTGCTGCTGGCGGTGAGCTCTAGACAGGGGCTTGTGCTCTGAGACCCCAGAGACCGGCGCTTAGCTTCGGTGAGCTCTGTATATCTTTGGCCTCTGCCTCTCTTGCCGCCTAACACTCAGCAAAGAGCTTCTCCTTCATATCTTGCAAGGAGAAACTCTGCCGCTAGAGAAAAGATCTCCGTCTCTGGCTAGAAATTGCACGGTGGTCTGCAGAGTGTTTAGAGAGAAGCACAAGACTGTTGCCAAAAACTCCTTCAATTCAAAAGTTCATGTCAATGGAAAAGGTAAAAGAGTGGGAAAGTACTGGTTTTGTACATTTGAAAGCTGCTCAAACTATGCCGGGGTGTGCGTCTTGCTCCTTCGCCTTTCGAAAACTGCCCCTTCTCTCCGTCTCCCGGAGGCGAAGAAATGGCATCTTTGCGCACAGAGCATGGTGGCGGTCGCTGGGAGCTGCGGAGAGCGGGCTTATGCTGAAAAACACCAGGGACCGGCGTTTAACTTGGGAGAGCTCCGAATTCCGGTCTTCTGCCTCTCTTGCCGCCTAACACTTAGAAAAAGCTTTTCCACGATGTCTTGCAAGGAGAAACTGTGCTAGTGCAGAAAACAACCCGGATGTCATTCTCCAAGTGGCACAGAGGTCTGCAGAGTGTTTCGCAAGAAGCAAAAGATACTTCTCCAAAAGCCCTTCTATTCCTTCTATAACGTGAATGAGAGTGGGAAGAGATTGGTAAAGTACAGTTTTGGATAAGGTTGAAAGCTGCCCTCACTATGCCGCTGTTGTGCGGCTTGGTTCTGCGCCTTTCGGAAGCTGCCACGCTCTCCGTCTCCCGGAGGCAAAGAAGTTGACTTCTTCGCGCGCAGAGCATTGTGCTTTGTGCGGTGAGCTGCGGAGCAAGGCTTGTGTGGAAATACGCCACGCACCGGCGATCAGCTTGGGAGAGCCCGGTATCGCGGTCTTCTCCCTCTCTTGTCGCCTAATAGTTAGCAAGAAGCTTTTCCACTCTGTTTTGAAGAAGAAAGTGTGCCAGTAAAGGAAACCTCCCCAGTCTTCGTCTAGAATGTACACGGAAGTCTTTCGAGTGTTTAGGAAGACGTAAAAGAGAAATGCCATAAAACTGCTTCAATTCCAATCCTAATGTCAATGGGAAAGGTAAAAGAGTGGGAAAGTACTGTTTTCTCTCCGTTTGAAAGCTGCTCACACTATGCCGGGGTGTGCGGCTTGCTTCTTCGCCTTTCGGAAGCTGCCCCTCACTCCGTCTCTTGGAGGGGAAGAAGCAGAATCTTTGCGCACAGAGCATTGTGCCGGTCGCAGGGAGCTGCGGAGAGCGGCTTGTGTGGAAAAACGCCAGGCACCTGCGATTAGCTTCGGAGAGCTGCGTATCTGCGTCTTCTGCCTCTCTTGTGGCCCTACATTTAGCAAAACCTTTTCCAATATGTCTGGCAAGGAGAAACTGTGCAAGTGCAGAAAACATCCCCATCTTCTTCGAAAAGTTGCACGGAGGACTGCAGAGTGTTAAGCACGAAGCAAAAGACAGATGCCAAAATGTCCTTTTCGAGAAGAATGTCAATGGAAGAGGCAGGAGACTGGGAAGCTACTGTTTTCTAGAAAGTTGAAAGGTGATGACAGAATGCCGGTGTTGTGCGGCTTGCTTCTTCGCCTTTCCGAAGCCGCCTTTCTCTCCGTCTCCCGAAGGCGAAGAAGCGGCATCTTTGAGCGCACAGCATGGTGCCGGTGGCAGGGAGCTCCGGAGAGCGGCTTGAGTGGAAAGACACCAGGGACCGGTGTTTTACTTGGGGGAGCTCCGAATTTCAGTCTTCTAGCTCTCTTGCTGCCTAACACTAAGTAAAAAGCTTTTCCACTACGTCTGGCAAGGAGAACCTGTGCCAGTAGAGAAAATATCGCCGATCTTGTTCTAGATCTGCACGGAGGTCTGCAGAACGTTTAGCAAGGAGCAAAAGATAGTTGTCCAAAACTCTTTTCATTGGAATAGAAGGAGAATGGCAATGGGTGGAGAGTAGCAAGGGAGTGTTTTCTCTCAGTTTGGAAGCTGCCCTCAGTATGCGGCTCTTGCTCGTCTTGGTTCTTCGCCTTTCGGAAGCTGCTGCTCTCTCCGTCTCCTGGAGGCAAAGAAGTGGCTTCCTCGTCGCAGAGAGCGTTGTGCTGCTGGCGGTGAGCTCTAGACAGGGGCTTGTGCTCTGAGACCCCAGAGACCGGCGCTTAGCTTCGGTGAGCTCTGTATATCTTTGGCCTCTGCCTCTCTTGCCGCCTAACACTCAGCAAAGAGCTTCTCCTTCATATCTTGCAAGGAGAAACTCTGCCGCTAGAGAAAAGATCTCCGTCTCTGGCTAGAAATTGCACGGTGGTCTGCAGAGTGTTTAGAGAGAAGCACAAGACTGTTGCCAAAAACTCCTTCAATTCAAAAGTTCATGTCAATGGAAAAGGTAAAAGAGTGGGAAAGTACTGGTTTTGTACATTTGAAAGCTGCTCAAACTATGCCGGGGTGTGCGTCTTGCTCCTTCGCCTTTCGAAAACTGCCCCTTCTCTCCGTCTCCCGGAGGCGAAGAAATGGCATCTTTGCGCACAGAGCATGGTGGCGGTCGCTGGGAGCTGCGGAGAGCGGCTTATGCTGAAAAACACCAGGGACCGGCGTTTAACTTGGGAGAGCTCCGAATTCCGGTCTTCTGCCTCTCTTGCCGCCTAACACTTAGAAAAAGCTTTTCCACGATGTCTTGCAAGGAGAAACTGTGCTAGTGCAGAAAACAACCCGGATGTCATTCTCCAAGTGGCACAGAGGTCTGCAGAGTGTTTCGCAAGAAGCAAAAGATAGTTCTCCAAAAGCCCTTCTATTCCTTCTATAACGTGAATGAGAGTGGGAAGAGATTGGTAAAGTACAGTTTTGGATAAGGTTGAAAGCTGCCCTCACTATGCCGCTGTTGTGCGGCTTGGTTCTGCGCCTTTCGGAAGCTGCCACGCTCTCCGTCTCCCGGAGGCAAAGAAGTTGACTTCTTCGCGCGCAGAGCATTGTGCTTTGTGCGGTGAGCTGCGGAGCAAGGCTTGTGTGGAAATACGCCACGCACCGGCGATCAGCTTGGGAGAGCCCGGTATCGCGGTCTTCTCCCTCTCTTGTCGCCTAATAGTTAGCAAGAAGCTTTTCCACTCTGTTTTGAAGAAGAAAGTGTGCCAGTAAAGAAAACCTCCCCAGTCTTCGTCTAGAATGTACACGGAAGTCTTTCGAGTGTTTAGGAAGACGTAAAAGAGAAATGCCATAAAACTGCTTCAATTCCAATCCTAATGTCAATGGGAAAGGTAAAAGAGTGGGAAAGTACTGTTTTCTCTCCGTTTGAAAGCTGCTCACACTATGCCGGGGTGTGCGGCTTGCTTCTTCGCCTTTCGGAAGCTGCCCCTCACTCCGTCTCTTGGAGGGGAAGAAGCAGAATCTTTGCGCACAGAGCATTGTGCCGGTCGCAGGGAGCTGCGGAGAGCGGCTTGTGTGGAAAAACGCCAGGCACCTGCGATTAGCTTCGGAGAGCTGCGTATCTGCGTCTTCTGCCTCTCTTGTGGCCCTACATTTAGCAAAACCTTTTCCAATATGTCTGGCAAGGAGAAACTGTGCAAGTGCAGAAAACATCCCCATCTTCTTCGAAAAGTTGCACGGAGGACTGCAGAGTGTTAAGCACGAAGCAAAAGACAGATGCCAAAATGTCCTTTTCGAGAAGAATGTCAATGGAAGAGGCAGGAGACTGGGAAGCTACTGTTTTCTAGAAAGTTGAAAGGTGATGACAGAATGCCGGTGTTGTGCGGCTTGCTTCTTCGCCTTTCCGAAGCCGCCTTTCTCTCCGTCTCCCGAAGGCGAAGAAGCGGCATCTTTGAGCGCACAGCATGGTGCCGGTGGCAGGGAGCTCCGGAGAGCGGCTTGAGTGGAAAGACACCAGGGACCGGTGTTTTACTTGGGGGAGCTCCGAATTTCAGTCTTCTAGCTCTCTTGCTGCCTAACACTAAGTAAAAAGCTTTTCCACTACGTCTGGCAAGGAGAACCTGTGCCAGTAGAGAAAATATCGCCGATCTTGTTCTACATCTGCACGGAGGTCTGCAGAACGTTTAGCAAGGAGCAAAAGATAGTTGTCCAAAACTCTTTTCATTGGAATAGAAGGAGAATGGCAATGGGTGGAGAGTAGCAAGGGAGTGTTTTCTCTCAGTTTGGAAGCTGCCCTCAGTATGCGGCTCTTGCTCGTCTTGGTTCTTCGCCTTTCGGAAGCTGCTGCTCTCTCCGTCTCCTGGAGGCAAAGAAGTGGCTTCCTCGTCGCAGAGAGCGTTGTGCTGCTGGCGGTGAGCTCTAGACAGGGGCTTGTGCTCTGAGACCCCAGAGACCGGCGCTTAGCTTCGGTGAGCTCTGTATATCTTTGGCCTCTGCCTCTCTTGCCGCCTAACACTCAGCAAAGAGCTTCTCCTTCATATCTTGCAAGGAGAAACTCTGCCGCTAGAGAAAAGATCTCCGTCTCTGGCTAGAAATTGCACGGTGGTCTGCAGAGTGTTTAGAGAGAAGCACAAGACTGTTGCCAAAAACTCCTTCAATTCAAAAGTTCATGTCAATGGAAAAGGTAAAAGAGTGGGAAAGTACTGGTTTTGTACATTTGAAAGCTGCTCAAACTATGCCGGGGTGTGCGTCTTGCTCCTTCGCCTTTCGAAAACTGCCCCTTCTCTCCGTCTCCCGGAGGCGAAGAAATGGCATCTTTGCGCACAGAGCATGGTGGCGGTCGCTGGGAGCTGCGGAGAGCGGCTTATGCTGAAAAACACCAGGGACCGGCGTTTAACTTGGGAGAGCTCCGAATTCCGGTCTTCTGCCTCTCTTGCCGCCTAACACTTAGAAAAAGCTTTTCCACGATGTCTTGCAAGGAGAAACTGTGCTAGTGCAGAAAACAACCCGGATGTCATTCTCCAAGTGGCACAGAGGTCTGCAGAGTGTTTCGCAAGAAGCAAAAGATACTTCTCCAAAAGCCCTTCTATTCCTTCTATAACGTGAATGAGAGTGGGAAGAGATTGGTAAAGTACAGTTTTGGATAAGGTTGAAAGCTGCCCTCACTATGCCGCTGTTGTGCGGCTTGGTTCTGCGCCTTTCGGAAGCTGCCACGCTCTCCGTCTCCCGGAGGCAAAGAAGTTGACTTCTTCGCGCGCAGAGCATTGTGCTTTGTGCGGTGAGCTGCGGAGCAAGGCTTGTGTGGAAATACGCCACGCACCGGCGATCAGCTTGGGAGAGCCCGGTATCGCGGTCTTCTCCCTCTCTTGTCGCCTAATAGTTAGCAAGAAGCTTTTCCACTCTGTTTTGAAGAAGAAAGTGTGCCAGTAAAGAAAACCTCCCCAGTCTTCGTCTAGAATGTACACGGAAGTCTTTCGAGTGTTTAGGAAGACGTAAAAGAGAAATGCCATAAAACTGCTTCAATTCCAATCCTAATGTCAATGGGAAAGGTAAAAGAGTGGGAAAGTACTGTTTTCTCTCCGTTTGAAAGCTGCTCACACTATGCCGGGGTGTGCGGCTTGCTTCTTCGCCTTTCGGAAGCTGCCCCTCACTCCGTCTCTTGGAGGGGAAGAAGCAGAATCTTTGCGCACAGAGCATTGTGCCGGTCGCAGGGAGCTGCGGAGAGCGGCTTGTGTGGAAAAACGCCAGGCACCTGCGATTAGCTTCGGAGAGCTGCGTATCTGCGTCTTCTGCCTCTCTTGTGGCCCTACATTTAGCAAAACCTTTTCCAATATGTCTGGCAAGGAGAAACTGTGCAAGTGCAGAAAACATCCCCATCTTCTTCGAAAAGTTGCACGGAGGACTGCAGAGTGTTAAGCACGAAGCAAAAGACAGATGCCAAAATGTCCTTTTCGAGAAGAATGTCAATGGAAGAGGCAGGAGACTGGGAAGCTACTGTTTTCTAGAAAGTTGAAAGGTGATGACAGAATGCCGGTGTTGTGCGGCTTGCTTCTTCGCCTTTCCGAAGCCGCCTTTCTCTCCGTCTCCCGAAGGCGAAGAAGCGGCATCTTTGAGCGCACAGCATGGTGCCGGTGGCAGGGAGCTCCGGAGAGCGGCTTGAGTGGAAAGACACCAGGGACCGGTGTTTTACTTGGGGGAGCTCCGAATTTCAGTCTTCTAGCTCTCTTGCTGCCTAACACTAAGTAAAAAGCTTTTCCACTACGTCTGGCAAGGAGAACCTGTGCCAGTAGAGAAAATATCGCCGATCTTGTTCTACATCTGCACGGAGGTCTGCAGAACGTTTAGCAAGGAGCAAAAGATAGTTGTCCAAAACTCTTTTCATTGGAATAGAAGGAGAATGGCAATGGGTGGAGAGTAGCAAGGGAGTGTTTTCTCTCAGTTTGGAAGCTGCCCTCAGTATGCGGCTCTTGCTCGTCTTGGTTCTTCGCCTTTCGGAAGCTGCTGCTCTCTCCGTCTCCTGGAGGCAAAGAAGTGGCTTCCTCGTCGCAGAGAGCGTTGTGCTGCTGGCGGTGAGCTCTAGACAGGGGCTTGTGCTCTGAGACCCCAGAGACCGGCGCTTAGCTTCGGTGAGCTCTGTATATCTTTGGCCTCTGCCTCTCTTGCCGCCTAACACTCAGCAAAGAGCTTCTCCTTCATATCTTGCAAGGAGAAACTCTGCCGCTAGAGAAAAGATCTCCGTCTCTGGCTAGAAATTGCACGGTGGTCTGCAGAGTGTTTAGAGAGAAGCACAAGACTGTTGCCAAAAACTCCTTCAATTCAAAAGTTCATGTCAATGGAAAAGGTAAAAGAGTGGGAAAGTACTGGTTTTGTACATTTGAAAGCTGCTCAAACTATGCCGGGGTGTGCGTCTTGCTCCTTCGCCTTTCGAAAACTGCCCCTTCTCTCCGTCTCCCGGAGGCGAAGAAATGGCATCTTTGCGCACAGAGCATGGTGGCGGTCGCTGGGAGCTGCGGAGAGCGGCTTATGCTGAAAAACACCAGGGACCGGCGTTTAACTTGGGAGAGCTCCGAATTCCGGTCTTCTGCCTCTCTTGCCGCCTAACACTTAGAAAAAGCTTTTCCACGATGTCTTGCAAGGAGAAACTGTGCTAGTGCAGAAAACAACCCGGATGTCATTCTCCAAGTGGCACAGAGGTCTGCAGAGTGTTTCGCAAGAAGCAAAAGATACTTCTCCAAAAGCCCTTCTATTCCTTCTATAACGTGAATGAGAGTGGGAAGAGATTGGTAAAGTACAGTTTTGGATAAGGTTGAAAGCTGCCCTCACTATGCCGCTGTTGTGCGGCTTGGTTCTGCGCCTTTCGGAAGCTGCCACGCTCTCCGTCTCCCGGAGGCAAAGAAGTTGACTTCTTCGCGCGCAGAGCATTGTGCTTTGTGCGGTGAGCTGCGGAGCAAGGCTTGTGTGGAAATACGCCACGCACCGGCGATCAGCTTGGGAGAGCCCGGTATCGCGGTCTTCTCCCTCTCTTGTCGCCTAATAGTTAGCAAGAAGCTTTTCCACTCTGTTTTGAAGAAGAAAGTGTGCCAGTAAAGGAAACCTCCCCAGTCTTCGTCTAGAATGTACACGGAAGTCTTTCGAGTGTTTAGGAAGACGTAAAAGAGAAATGCCATAAAACTGCTTCAATTCCAATCCTAATGTCAATGGGAAAGGTAAAAGAGTGGGAAAGTACTGTTTTCTCTCCGTTTGAAAGCTGCTCACACTATGCCGGGGTGTGCGGCTTGCTTCTTCGCCTTTCGGAAGCTGCCCCTCACTCCGTCTCTTGGAGGGGAAGAAGCAGAATCTTTGCGCACAGAGCATTGTGCCGGTCGCAGGGAGCTGCGGAGAGCGGCTTGTGTGGAAAAACGCCAGGCACCTGCGATTAGCTTCGGAGAGCTGCGTATCTGCGTCTTCTGCCTCTCTTGTGGCCCTACATTTAGCAAAACCTTTTCCAATATGTCTGGCAAGGAGAAACTGTGCAAGTGCAGAAAACATCCCCATCTTCTTCGAAAAGTTGCACGGAGGACTGCAGAGTGTTAAGCACGAAGCAAAAGACAGATGCCAAAATGTCCTTTTCGAGAAGAATGTCAATGGAAGAGGCAGGAGACTGGGAAGCTACTGTTTTCTAGAAAGTTGAAAGGTGATGACAGAATGCCGGTGTTGTGCGGCTTGCTTCTTCGCCTTTCCGAAGCCGCCTTTCTCTCCGTCTCCCGAAGGCGAAGAAGCGGCATCTTTGAGCGCACAGCATGGTGCCGGTGGCAGGGAGCTCCGGAGAGCGGCTTGAGTGGAAAGACACCAGGGACCGGTGTTTTACTTGGGGGAGCTCCGAATTTCAGTCTTCTAGCTCTCTTGCTGCCTAACACTAAGTAAAAAGCTTTTCCACTACGTCTGGCAAGGAGAACCTGTGCCAGTAGAGAAAATATCGCCGATCTTGTTCTAGATCTGCACGGAGGTCTGCAGAACGTTTAGCAAGGAGCAAAAGATAGTTGTCCAAAACTCTTTTCATTGGAATAGAAGGAGAATGGCAATGGGTGGAGAGTAGCAAGGGAGTGTTTTCTCTCAGTTTGGAAGCTGCCCTCAGTATGCGGCTCTTGCTCGTCTTGGTTCTTCGCCTTTCGGAAGCTGCTGCTCTCTCCGTCTCCTGGAGGCAAAGAAGTGGCTTCCTCGTCGCAGAGAGCGTTGTGCTGCTGGCGGTGAGCTCTAGACAGGGGCTTGTGCTCTGAGACCCCAGAGACCGGCGCTTAGCTTCGGTGAGCTCTGTATATCTTTGGCCTCTGCCTCTCTTGCCGCCTAACACTCAGCAAAGAGCTTCTCCTTCATATCTTGCAAGGAGAAACTCTGCCGCTAGAGAAAAGATCTCCGTCTCTGGCTAGAAATTGCACGGTGGTCTGCAGAGTGTTTAGAGAGAAGCACAAGACTGTTGCCAAAAACTCCTTCAATTCAAAAGTTCATGTCAATGGAAAAGGTAAAAGAGTGGGAAAGTACTGGTTTTGTACATTTGAAAGCTGCTCAAACTATGCCGGGGTGTGCGTCTTGCTCCTTCGCCTTTCGAAAACTGCCCCTTCTCTCCGTCTCCCGGAGGCGAAGAAATGGCATCTTTGCGCACAGAGCATGGTGGCGGTCGCTGGGAGCTGCGGAGAGCGGCTTATGCTGAAAAACACCAGGGACCGGCGTTTAACTTGGGAGAGCTCCGAATTCCGGTCTTCTGCCTCTCTTGCCGCCTAACACTTAGAAAAAGCTTTTCCACGATGTCTTGCAAGGAGAAACTGTGCTAGTGCAGAAAACAACCCGGATGTCATTCTCCAAGTGGCACAGAGGTCTGCAGAGTGTTTCGCAAGAAGCAAAAGATAGTTCTCCAAAAGCCCTTCTATTCCTTCTATAACGTGAATGAGAGTGGGAAGAGATTGGTAAAGTACAGTTTTGGATAAGGTTGAAAGCTGCCCTCACTATGCCGCTGTTGTGCGGCTTGGTTCTGCGCCTTTCGGAAGCTGCCACGCTCTCCGTCTCCCGGAGGCAAAGAAGTTGACTTCTTCGCGCGCAGAGCATTGTGCTTTGTGCGGTGAGCTGCGGAGCAAGGCTTGTGTGGAAATACGCCACGCACCGGCGATCAGCTTGGGAGAGCCCGGTATCGCGGTCTTCTCCCTCTCTTGTCGCCTAATAGTTAGCAAGAAGCTTTTCCACTCTGTTTTGAAGAAGAAAGTGTGCCAGTAAAGAAAACCTCCCCAGTCTTCGTCTAGAATGTACACGGAAGTCTTTCGAGTGTTTAGGAAGACGTAAAAGAGAAATGCCATAAAACTGCTTCAATTCCAATCCTAATGTCAATGGGAAAGGTAAAAGAGTGGGAAAGTACTGTTTTCTCTCCGTTTGAAAGCTGCTCACACTATGCCGGGGTGTGCGGCTTGCTTCTTCGCCTTTCGGAAGCTGCCCCTCACTCCGTCTCTTGGAGGGGAAGAAGCAGAATCTTTGCGCACAGAGCATTGTGCCGGTCGCAGGGAGCTGCGGAGAGCGGCTTGTGTGGAAAAACGCCAGGCACCTGCGATTAGCTTCGGAGAGCTGCGTATCTGCGTCTTCTGCCTCTCTTGTGGCCCTACATTTAGCAAAACCTTTTCCAATATGTCTGGCAAGGAGAAACTGTGCAAGTGCAGAAAACATCCCCATCTTCTTCGAAAAGTTGCACGGAGGACTGCAGAGTGTTAAGCACGAAGCAAAAGACAGATGCCAAAATGTCCTTTTCGAGAAGAATGTCAATGGAAGAGGCAGGAGACTGGGAAGCTACTGTTTTCTAGAAAGTTGAAAGGTGATGACAGAATGCCGGTGTTGTGCGGCTTGCTTCTTCGCCTTTCCGAAGCCGCCTTTCTCTCCGTCTCCCGAAGGCGAAGAAGCGGCATCTTTGAGCGCACAGCATGGTGCCGGTGGCAGGGAGCTCCGGAGAGCGGCTTGAGTGGAAAGACACCAGGGACCGGTGTTTTACTTGGGGGAGCTCCGAATTTCAGTCTTCTAGCTCTCTTGCTGCCTAACACTAAGTAAAAAGCTTTTCCACTACGTCTGGCAAGGAGAACCTGTGCCAGTAGAGAAAATATCGCCGATCTTGTTCTACATCTGCACGGAGGTCTGCAGAACGTTTAGCAAGGAGCAAAAGATAGTTGTCCAAAACTCTTTTCATTGGAATAGAAGGAGAATGGCAATGGGTGGAGAGTAGCAAGGGAGTGTTTTCTCTCAGTTTGGAAGCTGCCCTCAGTATGCGGCTCTTGCTCGTCTTGGTTCTTCGCCTTTCGGAAGCTGCTGCTCTCTCCGTCTCCTGGAGGCAAAGAAGTGGCTTCCTCGTCGCAGAGAGCGTTGTGCTGCTGGCGGTGAGCTCTAGACAGGGGCTTGTGCTCTGAGACCCCAGAGACCGGCGCTTAGCTTCGGTGAGCTCTGTATATCTTTGGCCTCTGCCTCTCTTGCCGCCTAACACTCAGCAAAGAGCTTCTCCTTCATATCTTGCAAGGAGAAACTCTGCCGCTAGAGAAAAGATCTCCGTCTCTGGCTAGAAATTGCACGGTGGTCTGCAGAGTGTTTAGAGAGAAGCACAAGACTGTTGCCAAAAACTCCTTCAATTCAAAAGTTCATGTCAATGGAAAAGGTAAAAGAGTGGGAAAGTACTGGTTTTGTACATTTGAAAGCTGCTCAAACTATGCCGGGGTGTGCGTCTTGCTCCTTCGCCTTTCGAAAACTGCCCCTTCTCTCCGTCTCCCGGAGGCGAAGAAATGGCATCTTTGCGCACAGAGCATGGTGGCGGTCGCTGGGAGCTGCGGAGAGCGGCTTATGCTGAAAAACACCAGGGACCGGCGTTTAACTTGGGAGAGCTCCGAATTCCGGTCTTCTGCCTCTCTTGCCGCCTAACACTTAGAAAAAGCTTTTCCACGATGTCTTGCAAGGAGAAACTGTGCTAGTGCAGAAAACAACCCGGATGTCATTCTCCAAGTGGCACAGAGGTCTGCAGAGTGTTTCGCAAGAAGCAAAAGATACTTCTCCAAAAGCCCTTCTATTCCTTCTATAACGTGAATGAGAGTGGGAAGAGATTGGTAAAGTACAGTTTTGGATAAGGTTGAAAGCTGCCCTCACTATGCCGCTGTTGTGCGGCTTGGTTCTGCGCCTTTCGGAAGCTGCCACGCTCTCCGTCTCCCGGAGGCAAAGAAGTTGACTTCTTCGCGCGCAGAGCATTGTGCTTTGTGCGGTGAGCTGCGGAGCAAGGCTTGTGTGGAAATACGCCACGCACCGGCGATCAGCTTGGGAGAGCCCGGTATCGCGGTCTTCTCCCTCTCTTGTCGCCTAATAGTTAGCAAGAAGCTTTTCCACTCTGTTTTGAAGAAGAAAGTGTGCCAGTAAAGGAAACCTCCCCAGTCTTCGTCTAGAATGTACACGGAAGTCTTTCGAGTGTTTAGGAAGACGTAAAAGAGAAATGCCATAAAACTGCTTCAATTCCAATCCTAATGTCAATGGGAAAGGTAAAAGAGTGGGAAAGTACTGTTTTCTCTCCGTTTGAAAGCTGCTCACACTATGCCGGGGTGTGCGGCTTGCTTCTTCGCCTTTCGGAAGCTGCCCCTCACTCCGTCTCTTGGAGGGGAAGAAGCAGAATCTTTGCGCACAGAGCATTGTGCCGGTCGCAGGGAGCTGCGGAGAGCGGCTTGTGTGGAAAAACGCCAGGCACCTGCGATTAGCTTCGGAGAGCTGCGTATCTGCGTCTTCTGCCTCTCTTGTGGCCCTACATTTAGCAAAACCTTTTCCAATATGTCTGGCAAGGAGAAACTGTGCAAGTGCAGAAAACATCCCCATCTTCTTCGAAAAGTTGCACGGAGGACTGCAGAGTGTTAAGCACGAAGCAAAAGACAGATGCCAAAATGTCCTTTTCGAGAAGAATGTCAATGGAAGAGGCAGGAGACTGGGAAGCTACTGTTTTCTAGAAAGTTGAAAGGTGATGACAGAATGCCGGTGTTGTGCGGCTTGCTTCTTCGCCTTTCCGAAGCCGCCTTTCTCTCCGTCTCCCGAAGGCGAAGAAGCGGCATCTTTGAGCGCACAGCATGGTGCCGGTGGCAGGGAGCTCCGGAGAGCGGCTTGAGTGGAAAGACACCAGGGACCGGTGTTTTACTTGGGGGAGCTCCGAATTTCAGTCTTCTAGCTCTCTTGCTGCCTAACACTAAGTAAAAAGCTTTTCCACTACGTCTGGCAAGGAGAACCTGTGCCAGTAGAGAAAATATCGCCGATCTTGTTCTAGATCTGCACGGAGGTCTGCAGAACGTTTAGCAAGGAGCAAAAGATAGTTGTCCAAAACTCTTTTCATTGGAATAGAAGGAGAATGGCAATGGGTGGAGAGTAGCAAGGGAGTGTTTTCTCTCAGTTTGGAAGCTGCCCTCAGTATGCGGCTCTTGCTCGTCTTGGTTCTTCGCCTTTCGGAAGCTGCTGCTCTCTCCGTCTCCTGGAGGCAAAGAAGTGGCTTCCTCGTCGCAGAGAGCGTTGTGCTGCTGGCGGTGAGCTCTAGACAGGGGCTTGTGCTCTGAGACCCCAGAGACCGGCGCTTAGCTTCGGTGAGCTCTGTATATCTTTGGCCTCTGCCTCTCTTGCCGCCTAACACTCAGCAAAGAGCTTCTCCTTCATATCTTGCAAGGAGAAACTCTGCCGCTAGAGAAAAGATCTCCGTCTCTGGCTAGAAATTGCACGGTGGTCTGCAGAGTGTTTAGAGAGAAGCACAAGACTGTTGCCAAAAACTCCTTCAATTCAAAAGTTCATGTCAATGGAAAAGGTAAAAGAGTGGGAAAGTACTGGTTTTGTACATTTGAAAGCTGCTCAAACTATGCCGGGGTGTGCGTCTTGCTCCTTCGCCTTTCGAAAACTGCCCCTTCTCTCCGTCTCCCGGAGGCGAAGAAATGGCATCTTTGCGCACAGAGCATGGTGGCGGTCGCTGGGAGCTGCGGAGAGCGGCTTATGCTGAAAAACACCAGGGACCGGCGTTTAACTTGGGAGAGCTCCGAATTCCGGTCTTCTGCCTCTCTTGCCGCCTAACACTTAGAAAAAGCTTTTCCACGATGTCTTGCAAGGAGAAACTGTGCTAGTGCAGAAAACAACCCGGATGTCATTCTCCAAGTGGCACAGAGGTCTGCAGAGTGTTTCGCAAGAAGCAAAAGATACTTCTCCAAAAGCCCTTCTATTCCTTCTATAACGTGAATGAGAGTGGGAAGAGATTGGTAAAGTACAGTTTTGGATAAGGTTGAAAGCTGCCCTCACTATGCCGCTGTTGTGCGGCTTGGTTCTGCGCCTTTCGGAAGCTGCCACGCTCTCCGTCTCCCGGAGGCAAAGAAGTTGACTTCTTCGCGCGCAGAGCATTGTGCTTTGTGCGGTGAGCTGCGGAGCAAGGCTTGTGTGGAAATACGCCACGCACCGGCGATCAGCTTGGGAGAGCCCGGTATCGCGGTCTTCTCCCTCTCTTGTCGCCTAATAGTTAGCAAGAAGCTTTTCCACTCTGTTTTGAAGAAGAAAGTGTGCCAGTAAAGGAAACCTCCCCAGTCTTCGTCTAGAATGTACACGGAAGTCTTTCGAGTGTTTAGGAAGACGTAAAAGAGAAATGCCATAAAACTGCTTCAATTCCAATCCTAATGTCAATGGGAAAGGTAAAAGAGTGGGAAAGTACTGTTTTCTCTCCGTTTGAAAGCTGCTCACACTATGCCGGGGTGTGCGGCTTGCTTCTTCGCCTTTCGGAAGCTGCCCCTCACTCCGTCTCTTGGAGGGGAAGAAGCAGAATCTTTGCGCACAGAGCATTGTGCCGGTCGCAGGGAGCTGCGGAGAGCGGCTTGTGTGGAAAAACGCCAGGCACCTGCGATTAGCTTCGGAGAGCTGCGTATCTGCGTCTTCTGCCTCTCTTGTGGCCCTACATTTAGCAAAACCTTTTCCAATATGTCTGGCAAGGAGAAACTGTGCAAGTGCAGAAAACATCCCCATCTTCTTCGAAAAGTTGCACGGAGGACTGCAGAGTGTTAAGCACGAAGCAAAAGACAGATGCCAAAATGTCCTTTTCGAGAAGAATGTCAATGGAAGAGGCAGGAGACTGGGAAGCTACTGTTTTCTAGAAAGTTGAAAGGTGATGACAGAATGCCGGTGTTGTGCGGCTTGCTTCTTCGCCTTTCCGAAGCCGCCTTTCTCTCCGTCTCCCGAAGGCGAAGAAGCGGCATCTTTGAGCGCACAGCATGGTGCCGGTGGCAGGGAGCTCCGGAGAGCGGCTTGAGTGGAAAGACACCAGGGACCGGTGTTTTACTTGGGGGAGCTCCGAATTTCAGTCTTCTAGCTCTCTTGCTGCCTAACACTAAGTAAAAAGCTTTTCCACTACGTCTGGCAAGGAGAACCTGTGCCAGTAGAGAAAATATCGCCGATCTTGTTCTACATCTGCACGGAGGTCTGCAGAACGTTTAGCAAGGAGCAAAAGATAGTTGTCCAAAACTCTTTCCATTGGAATAGAAGGAGAATGGCAATGGGTGGAGAGTAGCAAGGGAGTGTTTTCTCTCAGTTTGGAAGCTGCCCTCAGTATGCGGCTCTTGCTCGTCTTGGTTCTTCGCCTTTCGGAAGCTGCTGCTCTCTCCGTCTCCTGGAGGCAAAGAAGTGGCTTCCTCGTCGCAGAGAGCGTTGTGCTGCTGGCGGTGAGCTCTAGACAGGGGCTTGTGCTCTGAGACCCCAGAGACCGGCGCTTAGCTTCGGTGAGCTCTGTATATCTTTGGCCTCTGCCTCTCTTGCCGCCTAACACTCAGCAAAGAGCTTCTCCTTCATATCTTGCAAGGAGAAACTCTGCCGCTAGAGAAAAGATCTCCGTCTCTGGCTAGAAATTGCACGGTGGTCTGCAGAGTGTTTAGAGAGAAGCACAAGACTGTTGCCAAAAACTCCTTCAATTCAAAAGTTCATGTCAATGGAAAAGGTAAAAGAGTGGGAAAGTACTGGTTTTGTACATTTGAAAGCTGCTCAAACTATGCCGGGGTGTGCGTCTTGCTCCTTCGCCTTTCGAAAACTGCCCCTTCTCTCCGTCTCCCGGAGGCGAAGAAATGGCATCTTTGCGCACAGAGCATGGTGGCGGTCGCTGGGAGCTGCGGAGAGCGGCTTATGCTGAAAAACACCAGGGACCGGCGTTTAACTTGGGAGAGCTCCGAATTCCGGTCTTCTGCCTCTCTTGCCGCCTAACACTTAGAAAAAGCTTTTCCACGATGTCTTGCAAGGAGAAACTGTGCTAGTGCAGAAAACAACCCGGATGTCATTCTCCAAGTGGCACAGAGGTCTGCAGAGTGTTTCGCAAGAAGCAAAAGATAGTTCTCCAAAAGCCCTTCTATTCCTTCTATAACGTGAATGAGAGTGGGAAGAGATTGGTAAAGTACAGTTTTGGATAAGGTTGAAAGCTGCCCTCACTATGCCGCTGTTGTGCGGCTTGGTTCTGCGCCTTTCGGAAGCTGCCACGCTCTCCGTCTCCCGGAGGCAAAGAAGTTGACTTCTTCGCGCGCAGAGCATTGTGCTTTGTGCGGTGAGCTGCGGAGCGGGGCTTGTGCCAAAACACACCCCGGACAGGCGCTTAGCTTCAGAGAGCTCCGGATCTCCTTCTTCTGTCTTTCTTGTCACCTAAAACTTTACAGAAAGCTAAACCACCATATCTTGCAAGGAGAAACTCTGCCACTAGAGAAAACATGCCTAATCTCTTGCTAGAAATTGCACGGCGGTCTGCAGAGTGTTTAGAGAGAAGCAAAAGATAGATGCCTAAAATTCCTTCAATTCAAATATGAATGTCAATGGAAATGATAAAACAGTGGTAAGGTAGTGTTTTCTCTCCGTTTCAAAGCTGCTCACACGATGGCGGGGTGTGCGGCTTGCTTCTTCGCCTTTCGGAAGCTGCCCCTCTCTCCGTCTCCCGAAGGCGAAGAAGCGGCATCTTTACACACAGAGCATGCTGCCGGTCACTGGGAGCTCCGGAGAGCGGCTTGTGTGGAAAGACACCGGGGACCGGCGTTTTTCTTGGGAGAGCTCTCCGTTTCGGACTTCTGACTCTCTTGCCGCCTAACACTAAGTAAAAAGCTTTTTCCACTATGGCTTGCAAAGAGTAACTCTGTCAGTAGAGAAAACCTCTCCAGTCTCTTGCTAGAAATTGCACGGTGGTCTGCAGAATGTTTAGCACGAAGCAAAAGACAGACGCCAAAACCTGTTTCTATTCAAATATGAATGTCAATGGAAAAGGTAAAACTGTGGGAAAGTACTGTTTTCTCTCCGTTGGAAAGGTGCTCACCCTATGACGGGGTGCGCGGCTTGGTTCCTCGCCTTTTGGAAGCTGCCGCTCTCTCCGTCTCCCAGAGGCGAAGAAGCGGCATCTCTACGCGCAGAGCATGGTGCCGGTCGCAGGGAGCTGCGCAGAGCGGTTTGTGTGGAAAGACGCCAGACCGGCGCTTAGCTTCAGAGAGTTCCGTATCTCCATCTTCTGCCTCTCTTGTTTCTTTACACTTAGGAAAATGCTTTTCCACGACGTCTTGCAAGGAGAAACTGTGCTAGTGCAGAAAACAACCCGGATGTCATTCTCCAAGTGGCACAGAGGTCTGCAGAGTGTTTCGCAAGAAGCAAAAGATAGTTCTCCAAAAGCCCTTCTATTCCTTCTATAACGTGAATGAGAGTGGGAAGAGATTGGTAAAGTACAGTTTTGGATAAGGTTGAAAGCTGCCCTCACTATGCCGCTGTTGTGCGGCTTGGTTCTGCGCCTTTCGGAAGCTGCCACGCTCTCCGTCTCCCGGAGGCAAAGAAGTTGACTTCTTCGCGCGCAGAGCATTGTGCTTTGTGCGGTGAGCTGCGGAGCAAGGCTTGTGTGGAAATACGCCACGCACCGGCGATCAGCTTGGGAGAGCCCGGTATCGCGGTCTTCTCCCTCTCTTGTCGCCTAATAGTTAGCAAGAAGCTTTTCCACTCTGTTTTGAAGAAGAAAGTGTGCCAGTAAAGAAAACCTCCCCAGTCTTCGTCTAGAATGTACACGGAAGTCTTTCGAGTGTTTAGGAAGACGTAAAAGAGAAATGCCATAAAACTGCTTCAATTCCAATCCTAATGTCAATGGGAAAGGTAAAAGAGTGGGAAAGTACTGTTTTCTCTCCGTTTGAAAGCTGCTCACACTATGCCGGGGTGTGCGGCTTGCTTCTTCGCCTTTCGGAAGCTGCCCCTCACTCCGTCTCTTGGAGGGGAAGAAGCAGAATCTTTGCGCACAGAGCATTGTGCCGGTCGCAGGGAGCTGCGGAGAGCGGCTTGTGTGGAAAAACGCCAGGCACCTGCGATTAGCTTCGGAGAGCTGCGTATCTGCGTCTTCTGCCTCTCTTGTGGCCCTACATTTAGCAAAACCTTTTCCAATATGTCTGGCAAGGAGAAACTGTGCAAGTGCAGAAAACATCCCCATCTTCTTCGAAAAGTTGCACGGAGGACTGCAGAGTGTTAAGCACGAAGCAAAAGACAGATGCCAAAATGTCCTTTTCGAGAAGAATGTCAATGGAAGAGGCAGGAGACTGGGAAGCTACTGTTTTCTAGAAAGTTGAAAGGTGATGACAGAATGCCGGTGTTGTGCGGCTTGCTTCTTCGCCTTTCCGAAGCCGCCTTTCTCTCCGTCTCCCGAAGGCGAAGAAGCGGCATCTTTGAGCGCACAGCATGGTGCCGGTGGCAGGGAGCTCCGGAGAGCGGCTTGAGTGGAAAGACACCAGGGACCGGTGTTTTACTTGGGGGAGCTCCGAATTTCAGTCTTCTAGCTCTCTTGCTGCCTAACACTAAGTAAAAAGCTTTTCCACTACGTCTGGCAAGGAGAACCTGTGCCAGTAGAGAAAATATCGCCGATCTTGTTCTACATCTGCACGGAGGTCTGCAGAACGTTTAGCAAGGAGCAAAAGATAGTTGTCCAAAACTCTTTTCATTGGAATAGAAGGAGAATGGCAATGGGTGGAGAGTAGCAAGGGAGTGTTTTCTCTCAGTTTGGAAGCTGCCCTCAGTATGCGGCTCTTGCTCGTCTTGGTTCTTCGCCTTTCGGAAGCTGCTGCTCTCTCCGTCTCCTGGAGGCAAAGAAGTGGCTTCCTCGTCGCAGAGAGCGTTGTGCTGCTGGCGGTGAGCTCTAGACAGGGGCTTGTGCTCTGAGACCCCAGAGACCGGCGCTTAGCTTCGGTGAGCTCTGTATATCTTTGGCCTCTGCCTCTCTTGCCGCCTAACACTCAGCAAAGAGCTTCTCCTTCATATCTTGCAAGGAGAAACTCTGCCGCTAGAGAAAAGATCTCCGTCTCTGGCTAGAAATTGCACGGTGGTCTGCAGAGTGTTTAGAGAGAAGCACAAGACTGTTGCCAAAAACTCCTTCAATTCAAAAGTTCATGTCAATGGAAAAGGTAAAAGAGTGGGAAAGTACTGGTTTTGTACATTTGAAAGCTGCTCAAACTATGCCGGGGTGTGCGTCTTGCTCCTTCGCCTTTCGAAAACTGCCCCTTCTCTCCGTCTCCCGGAGGCGAAGAAATGGCATCTTTGCGCACAGAGCATGGTGGCGGTCGCTGGGAGCTGCGGAGAGCGGCTTATGCTGAAAAACACCAGGGACCGGCGTTTAACTTGGGAGAGCTCCGAATTCCGGTCTTCTGCCTCTCTTGCCGCCTAACACTTAGAAAAAGCTTTTCCACGATGTCTTGCAAGGAGAAACTGTGCTAGTGCAGAAAACAACCCGGATGTCATTCTCCAAGTGGCACAGAGGTCTGCAGAGTGTTTCGCAAGAAGCAAAAGATAGTTCTCCAAAAGCCCTTCTATTCCTTCTATAACGTGAATGAGAGTGGGAAGAGATTGGTAAAGTACAGTTTTGGATAAGGTTGAAAGCTGCCCTCACTATGCCGCTGTTGTGCGGCTTGGTTCTGCGCCTTTCGGAAGCTGCCACGCTCTCCGTCTCCCGGAGGCAAAGAAGTTGACTTCTTCGCGCGCAGAGCATTGTGCTTTGTGCGGTGAGCTGCGGAGCAAGGCTTGTGTGGAAATACGCCACGCACCGGCGATCAGCTTGGGAGAGCCCGGTATCGCGGTCTTCTCCCTCTCTTGTCGCCTAATAGTTAGCAAGAAGCTTTTCCACTCTGTTTTGAAGAAGAAAGTGTGCCAGTAAAGGAAACCTCCCCAGTCTTCGTCTAGAATGTACACGGAAGTCTTTCGAGTGTTTAGGAAGACGTAAAAGAGAAATGCCATAAAACTGCTTCAATTCCAATCCTAATGTCAATGGGAAAGGTAAAAGAGTGGGAAAGTACTGTTTTCTCTCCGTTTGAAAGCTGCTCACACTATGCCGGGGTGTGCGGCTTGCTTCTTCGCCTTTCGGAAGCTGCCCCTCACTCCGTCTCTTGGAGGGGAAGAAGCAGAATCTTTGCGCACAGAGCATTGTGCCGGTCGCAGGGAGCTGCGGAGAGCGGCTTGTGTGGAAAAACGCCAGGCACCTGCGATTAGCTTCGGAGAGCTGCGTATCTGCGTCTTCTGCCTCTCTTGTGGCCCTACATTTAGCAAAACCTTTTCCAATATGTCTGGCAAGGAGAAACTGTGCAAGTGCAGAAAACATCCCCATCTTCTTCGAAAAGTTGCACGGAGGACTGCAGAGTGTTAAGCACGAAGCAAAAGACAGATGCCAAAATGTCCTTTTCGAGAAGAATGTCAATGGAAGAGGCAGGAGACTGGGAAGCTACTGTTTTCTAGAAAGTTGAAAGGTGATGACAGAATGCCGGTGTTGTGCGGCTTGCTTCTTCGCCTTTCCGAAGCCGCCTTTCTCTCCGTCTCCCGAAGGCGAAGAAGCGGCATCTTTGAGCGCACAGCATGGTGCCGGTGGCAGGGAGCTCCGGAGAGCGGCTTGAGTGGAAAGACACCAGGGACCGGTGTTTTACTTGGGGGAGCTCCGAATTTCAGTCTTCTAGCTCTCTTGCTGCCTAACACTAAGTAAAAAGCTTTTCCACTACGTCTGGCAAGGAGAACCTGTGCCAGTAGAGAAAATATCGCCGATCTTGTTCTACATCTGCACGGAGGTCTGCAGAACGTTTAGCAAGGAGCAAAAGATAGTTGTCCAAAACTCTTTCCATTGGAATAGAAGGAGAATGGCAATGGGTGGAGAGTAGCAAGGGAGTGTTTTCTCTCAGTTTGGAAGCTGCCCTCAGTATGCGGCTCTTGCTCGTCTTGGTTCTTCGCCTTTCGGAAGCTGCTGCTCTCTCCGTCTCCTGGAGGCAAAGAAGTGGCTTCCTCGTCGCAGAGAGCGTTGTGCTGCTGGCGGTGAGCTCTAGACAGGGGCTTGTGCTCTGAGACCCCAGAGACCGGCGCTTAGCTTCGGTGAGCTCTGTATATCTTTGGCCTCTGCCTCTCTTGCCGCCTAACACTCAGCAAAGAGCTTCTCCTTCATATCTTGCAAGGAGAAACTCTGCCGCTAGAGAAAAGATCTCCGTCTCTGGCTAGAAATTGCACGGTGGTCTGCAGAGTGTTTAGAGAGAAGCACAAGACTGTTGCCAAAAACTCCTTCAATTCAAAAGTTCATGTCAATGGAAAAGGTAAAAGAGTGGGAAAGTACTGGTTTTGTACATTTGAAAGCTGCTCAAACTATGCCGGGGTGTGCGTCTTGCTCCTTCGCCTTTCGAAAACTGCCCCTTCTCTCCGTCTCCCGGAGGCGAAGAAATGGCATCTTTGCGCACAGAGCATGGTGGCGGTCGCTGGGAGCTGCGGAGAGCGGCTTATGCTGAAAAACACCAGGGACCGGCGTTTAACTTGGGAGAGCTCCGAATTCCGGTCTTCTGCCTCTCTTGCCGCCTAACACTTAGAAAAAGCTTTTCCACGATGTCTTGCAAGGAGAAACTGTGCTAGTGCAGAAAACAACCCGGATGTCATTCTCCAAGTGGCACAGAGGTCTGCAGAGTGTTTCGCAAGAAGCAAAAGATACTTCTCCAAAAGCCCTTCTATTCCTTCTATAACGTGAATGAGAGTGGGAAGAGATTGGTAAAGTACAGTTTTGGATAAGGTTGAAAGCTGCCCTCACTATGCCGCTGTTGTGCGGCTTGGTTCTGCGCCTTTCGGAAGCTGCCACGCTCTCCGTCTCCCGGAGGCAAAGAAGTTGACTTCTTCGCGCGCAGAGCATTGTGCTTTGTGCGGTGAGCTGCGGAGCAAGGCTTGTGTGGAAATACGCCACGCACCGGCGATCAGCTTCAGAGAGCCCGGTATCGCGGTCTTCTCCCTCTCTTGTCGCCTAATAGTTAGCAAGAAGCTTTTCCACTCTGTTTTGAAGAAGAAAGTGTGCCAGTAAAGGAAACCTCCCCAGTCTTCGTCTAGAATGTACACGGAAGTCTTTCGAGTGTTTAGGAAGACGTAAAAGAGAAATGCCATAAAACTGCTTCAATTCCAATCCTAATGTCAATGGGAAAGGTAAAAGAGTGGGAAAGTACTGTTTTCTCTCCGTTTGAAAGCTGCTCACACTATGCCGGGGTGTGCGGCTTGCTTCTTCGCCTTTCGGAAGCTGCCCCTCACTCCGTCTCTTGGAGGGGAAGAAGCAGAATCTTTGCGCACAGAGCATTGTGCCGGTCGCAGGGAGCTCCGGAGAGCGGCTTGTGTGGAAAAACGCCAGGCACCTGCGATTAGCTTCGGAGAGCTGCGTATCTGCGTCTTCTGCCTCTCTTGTGGCCCTACATTTAGCAAAACCTTTTCCAATATGTCTGGCAAGGAGAAACTGTGCAAGTGCAGAAAACATCCCCATCTTCTTCGAAAAGTTGCACGGAGGACTGCAGAGTGTTAAGCACGAAGCAAAAGACAGATGCCAAAATGTCCTTTTCGAGAAGAATGTCAATGGAAGAGGCAGGAGACTGGGAAGCTACTGTTTTCTAGAAAGTTGAAAGGTGATGACAGAATGCCGGTGTTGTGCGGCTTGCTTCTTCGCCTTTCCGAAGCCGCCTTTCTCTCCGTCTCCCGAAGGCGAAGAAGCGGCATCTTTGAGCGCACAGCATGGTGCCGGTGGCAGGGAGCTCCGGAGAGCGGCTTGAGTGGAAAGACACCAGGGACCGGTGTTTTACTTGGGGGAGCTCCGAATTTCAGTCTTCTAGCTCTCTTGCTGCCTAACACTAAGTAAAAAGCTTTTCCACTACGTCTGGCAAGGAGAACCTGTGCCAGTACAGAAAATATCGCCGATCTTGTTCTAGATCTGCACGGAGGTCTGCAGAACGTTTAGCAAGGAGCAAAAGATAGTTGTCCAAAACTCTTTCCATTGGAATAGAAGGAGAATGGCAATGGGTGGAGAGTAGCAAGGGAGTGTTTTCTCTCAGTTTGGAAGCTGCCCTCAGTATGCGGCTCTTGCTCGTCTTGGTTCTTCGCCTTTCGGAAGCTGCTGCTCTCTCCGTCTCCTGGAGGCAAAGAAGTGGCTTCCTCGTCGCAGAGAGCGTTGTGCTGCTGGCGGTGAGCTCTAGACAGGGGCTTGTGCTCTGAGACCCCAGAGACCGGCGCTTAGCTTCGGTGAGCTCTGTATATCTTTGGCCTCTGCCTCTCTTGCCGCCTAACACTCAGCAAAGAGCTTCTCCTTCATATCTTGCAAGGAGAAACTCTGCCGCTAGAGAAAAGATCTCCGTCTCTGGCTAGAAATTGCACGGTGGTCTGCAGAGTGTTTAGAGAGAAGCACAAGACTGTTGCCAAAAACTCCTTCAATTCAAAAGTTCATGTCAATGGAAAAGGTAAAAGAGTGGGAAAGTACTGGTTTTGTACATTTGAAAGCTGCTCAAACTATGCCGGGGTGTGCGTCTTGCTCCTTCGCCTTTCGAAAACTGCCCCTTCTCTCCGTCTCCCGGAGGCGAAGAAATGGCATCTTTGCGCACAGAGCATGGTGGCGGTCGCTGGGAGCTGCGGAGAGCGGCTTATGCTGAAAAACACCAGGGACCGGCGTTTAACTTGGGAGAGCTCCGAATTCCGGTCTTCTGCCTCTCTTGCCGCCTAACACTTAGAAAAAGCTTTTCCACGATGTCTTGCAAGGAGAAACTGTGCTAGTGCAGAAAACAACCCGGATGTCATTCTCCAAGTGGCACAGAGGTCTGCAGAGTGTTTCGCAAGAAGCAAAAGATACTTCTCCAAAAGCCCTTCTATTCCTTCTATAACGTGAATGAGAGTGGGAAGAGATTGGTAAAGTACAGTTTTGGATAAGGTTGAAAGCTGCCCTCACTATGCCGCTGTTGTGCGGCTTGGTTCTGCGCCTTTCGGAAGCTGCCACGCTCTCCGTCTCCCGGAGGCAAAGAAGTTGACTTCTTCGCGCGCAGAGCATTGTGCTTTGTGCGGTGAGCTGCGGAGCAAGGCTTGTGTGGAAATACGCCACGCACCGGCGATCAGCTTCAGAGAGCCCGGTATCGCGGTCTTCTCCCTCTCTTGTCGCCTAATAGTTAGCAAGAAGCTTTTCCACTCTGTTTTGAAGAAGAAAGTGTGCCAGTAAAGAAAACCTCCCCAGTCTTCGTCTAGAATGTACACGGAAGTCTTTCGAGTGTTTAGGAAGACGTAAAAGAGAAATGCCATAAAACTGCTTCAATTCCAATCCTAATGTCAATGGGAAAGGTAAAAGAGTGGGAAAGTACTGTTTTCTCTCCGTTTGAAAGCTGCTCACACTATGCCGGGGTGTGCGGCTTGCTTCTTCGCCTTTCGGAAGCTGCCCCTCACTCCGTCTCTTGGAGGGGAAGAAGCAGAATCTTTGCGCACAGAGCATTGTGCCGGTCGCAGGGAGCTGCGGAGAGCGGCTTGTGTGGAAAAACGCCAGGCACCTGCGATTAGCTTCGGAGAGCTGCGTATCTGCGTCTTCTGCCTCTCTTGTGGCCCTACATTTAGCAAAACCTTTTCCAATATGTCTGGCAAGGAGAAACTGTGCAAGTGCAGAAAACATCCCCATCTTCTTCGAAAAGTTGCACGGAGGACTGCAGAGTGTTAAGCACGAAGCAAAAGACAGATGCCAAAATGTCCTTTTCGAGAAGAATGTCAATGGAAGAGGCAGGAGACTGGGAAGCTACTGTTTTCTAGAAAGTTGAAAGGTGATGACAGAATGCCGGTGTTGTGCGGCTTGCTTCTTCGCCTTTCCGAAGCCGCCTTTCTCTCCGTCTCCCGAAGGCGAAGAAGCGGCATCTTTGAGCGCACAGCATGGTGCCGGTGGCAGGGAGCTCCGGAGAGCGGCTTGAGTGGAAAGACACCAGGGACCGGTGTTTTACTTGGGGGAGCTCCGAATTTCAGTCTTCTAGCTCTCTTGCTGCCTAACACTAAGTAAAAAGCTTTTCCACTACGTCTGGCAAGGAGAACCTGTGCCAGTACAGAAAATATCGCCGATCTTGTTCTAGATCTGCACGGAGGTCTGCAGAACGTTTAGCAAGGAGCAAAAGATAGTTGTCCAAAACTCTTTCCATTGGAATAGAAGGAGAATGGCAATGGGTGGAGAGTAGCAAGGGAGTGTTTTCTCTCAGTTTGGAAGCTGCCCTCAGTATGCGGCTCTTGCTCGTCTTGGTTCTTCGCCTTTCGGAAGCTGCTGCTCTCTCCGTCTCCTGGAGGCAAAGAAGTGGCTTCCTCGTCGCAGAGAGCGTTGTGCTGCTGGCGGTGAGCTCTAGACAGGGGCTTGTGCTCTGAGACCCCAGAGACCGGCGCTTAGCTTCGGTGAGCTCTGTATATCTTTGGCCTCTGCCTCTCTTGCCGCCTAACACTCAGCAAAGAGCTTCTCCTTCATATCTTGCAAGGAGAAACTCTGCCGCTAGAGAAAAGATCTCCGTCTCTGGCTAGAAATTGCACGGTGGTCTGCAGAGTGTTTAGAGAGAAGCACAAGACTGTTGCCAAAAACTCCTTCAATTCAAAAGTTCATGTCAATGGAAAAGGTAAAAGAGTGGGAAAGTACTGGTTTTGTACATTTGAAAGCTGCTCAAACTATGCCGGGGTGTGCGTCTTGCTCCTTCGCCTTTCGAAAACTGCCCCTTCTCTCCGTCTCCCGGAGGCGAAGAAATGGCATCTTTGCGCACAGAGCATGGTGGCGGTCGCTGGGAGCTGCGGAGAGCGGCTTATGCTGAAAAACACCAGGGACCGGCGTTTAACTTGGGAGAGCTCCGAATTCCGGTCTTCTGCCTCTCTTGCCGCCTAACACTTAGAAAAAGCTTTTCCACGATGTCTTGCAAGGAGAAACTGTGCTAGTGCAGAAAACAACCCGGATGTCATTCTCCAAGTGGCACAGAGGTCTGCAGAGTGTTTCGCAAGAAGCAAAAGATACTTCTCCAAAAGCCCTTCTATTCCTTCTATAACGTGAATGAGAGTGGGAAGAGATTGGTAAAGTACAGTTTTGGATAAGGTTGAAAGCTGCCCTCACTATGCCGCTGTTGTGCGGCTTGGTTCTGCGCCTTTCGGAAGCTGCCACGCTCTCCGTCTCCCGGAGGCAAAGAAGTTGACTTCTTCGCGCGCAGAGCATTGTGCTTTGTGCGGTGAGCTGCGGAGCGGGGCTTGTGCCAAAACACACCCCGGACAGGCGCTTAGCTTCAGAGAGCTCCGGATCTCCTTCTTCTGTCTTTCTTGTCACCTAAAACTTTACAGAAAGCTAAACCACCATATCTGCAAGGAGAAACTCTGCCACTAGAGAAAACATGCCCAATCTCTTGCTAGAAATTGCACGGCGGTCTGCAGAGTGTTTAGAGAGAAGCAAAAGATAGATGCCTAAAATTCCTTCAATTCAAATATGAATGTCAATGGAAATGATAAAACAGTGGTAAGGTAGTGTTTTCTCTCCGTTTCAAAGCTGCTCACACGATGGCGGGGTGTGCGGCTTGCTTCTTCGCCTTTCGGAAGCTGCCCCTCTCTCCGTCTCCCGAAGGCGAAGAAGCGGCATCTTTACACACAGAGCATGCTGCCGGTCACTGGGAGCTCCGGAGAGCGGCTTGTGTGGAAAGACACCGGGGACCGGCGTTTTTCTTGGGAGAGCTCTCCGTTTCGGACTTCTGACTCTCTTGCCGCCTAACACTAAGTAAAAAGCTTTTTCCACTATGGCTTGCAAAGAGTAACTCTGTCAGTAGAGAAAACCTCTCCAGTCTCTTGCTAGAAATTGCACGGTGGTCTGCAGAATGTTTAGCACGAAGCAAAAGACAGACGCCAAAACCTGTTTCTATTCAAATATGAATGTCAATGGAAAAGGTAAAACTGTGGGAAAGTACTGTTTTCTCTCCGTTGGAAAGGTGCTCACCCTATGACGGGGTGCGCGGCTTGGTTCCTCGCCTTTTGGAAGCTGCCGCTCTCTCCGTCTCCCAGAGGCGAAGAAGCGGCATCTCTACGCGCAGAGCATGGTGCCGGTCGCAGGGAGCTGCGCAGAGCGGTTTGTGTGGAAAGACGCCAGACCGGCGCTTAGCTTCAGAGAGTTCCGTATCTCCATCTTCTGCCTCTCTTGTTTCTTTACACTTAGGAAAAAAGCTTTTCCACGACGTCTTGCAAGGAGAAACTGTGCTAGTGCAGAAAACAACCCGGATGTCATTCTCCAAGTGGCACAGAGGTCTGCAGAGTGTTTCGCAAGAAGCAAAAGATACTTCTCCAAAAGCCCTTCTATTCCTTCTATAACGTGAATGAGAGTGGGAAGAGATTGGTAAAGTACAGTTTTGGATAAGGTTGAAAGCTGCCCTCACTATGCCGCTGTTGTGCGGCTTGGTTCTGCGCCTTTCGGAAGCTGCCACGCTCTCCGTCTCCCGGAGGCAAAGAAGTTGACTTCTTCGCGCGCAGAGCATTGTGCTTTGTGCGGTGAGCTGCGGAGCAAGGCTTGTGTGGAAATACGCCACGCACCGGCGATCAGCTTGGGAGAGCCCGGTATCGCGGTCTTCTCCCTCTCTTGTCGCCTAATAGTTAGCAAGAAGCTTTTCCACTCTGTTTTGAAGAAGAAAGTGTGCCAGTAAAGAAAACCTCCCCAGTCTTCGTCTAGAATGTACACGGAAGTCTTTCGAGTGTTTAGGAAGACGTAAAAGAGAAATGCCATAAAACTGCTTCAATTCCAATCCTAATGTCAATGGGAAAGGTAAAAGAGTGGGAAAGTACTGTTTTCTCTCCGTTTGAAAGCTGCTCACACTATGCCGGGGTGTGCGGCTTGCTTCTTCGCCTTTCGGAAGCTGCCCCTCACTCCGTCTCTTGGAGGGGAAGAAGCAGAATCTTTGCGCACAGAGCATTGTGCCGGTCGCAGGGAGCTGCGGAGAGCGGCTTGTGTGGAAAAACGCCAGGCACCTGCGATTAGCTTCGGAGAGCTGCGTATCTGCGTCTTCTGCCTCTCTTGTGGCCCTACATTTAGCAAAACCTTTTCCAATATGTCTGGCAAGGAGAAACTGTGCAAGTGCAGAAAACATCCCCATCTTCTTCGAAAAGTTGCACGGAGGACTGCAGAGTGTTAAGCACGAAGCAAAAGACAGATGCCAAAATGTCCTTTTCGAGAAGAATGTCAATGGAAGAGGCAGGAGACTGGGAAGCTACTGTTTTCTAGAAAGTTGAAAGGTGATGACAGAATGCCGGTGTTGTGCGGCTTGCTTCTTCGCCTTTCCGAAGCCGCCTTTCTCTCCGTCTCCCGAAGGCGAAGAAGCGGCATCTTTGAGCGCACAGCATGGTGCCGGTGGCAGGGAGCTCCGGAGAGCGGCTTGAGTGGAAAGACACCAGGGACCGGTGTTTTACTTGGGGGAGCTCCGAATTTCAGTCTTCTAGCTCTCTTGCTGCCTAACACTAAGTAAAAAGCTTTTCCACTACGTCTGGCAAGGAGAACCTGTGCCAGTAGAGAAAATATCGCCGATCTTGTTCTACATCTGCACGGAGGTCTGCAGAACGTTTAGCAAGGAGCAAAAGATAGTTGTCCAAAACTCTTTTCATTGGAATAGAAGGAGAATGGCAATGGGTGGAGAGTAGCAAGGGAGTGTTTTCTCTCAGTTTGGAAGCTGCCCTCAGTATGCGGCTCTTGCTCGTCTTGGTTCTTCGCCTTTCGGAAGCTGCTGCTCTCTCCGTCTCCTGGAGGCAAAGAAGTGGCTTCCTCGTCGCAGAGAGCGTTGTGCTGCTGGCGGTGAGCTCTAGACAGGGGCTTGTGCTCTGAGACCCCAGAGACCGGCGCTTAGCTTCGGTGAGCTCTGTATATCTTTGGCCTCTGCCTCTCTTGCCGCCTAACACTCAGCAAAGAGCTTCTCCTTCATATCTTGCAAGGAGAAACTCTGCCGCTAGAGAAAAGATCTCCGTCTCTGGCTAGAAATTGCACGGTGGTCTGCAGAGTGTTTAGAGAGAAGCACAAGACTGTTGCCAAAAACTCCTTCAATTCAAAAGTTCATGTCAATGGAAAAGGTAAAAGAGTGGGAAAGTACTGGTTTTGTACATTTGAAAGCTGCTCAAACTATGCCGGGGTGTGCGTCTTGCTCCTTCGCCTTTCGAAAACTGCCCCTTCTCTCCGTCTCCCGGAGGCGAAGAAATGGCATCTTTGCGCACAGAGCATGGTGGCGGTCGCTGGGAGCTGCGGAGAGCGGCTTATGCTGAAAAACACCAGGGACCGGCGTTTAACTTGGGAGAGCTCCGAATTCCGGTCTTCTGCCTCTCTTGCCGCCTAACACTTAGAAAAAGCTTTTCCACGATGTCTTGCAAGGAGAAACTGTGCTAGTGCAGAAAACAACCCGGATGTCATTCTCCAAGTGGCACAGAGGTCTGCAGAGTGTTTCGCAAGAAGCAAAAGATACTTCTCCAAAAGCCCTTCTATTCCTTCTATAACGTGAATGAGAGTGGGAAGAGATTGGTAAAGTACAGTTTTGGATAAGGTTGAAAGCTGCCCTCACTATGCCGCTGTTGTGCGGCTTGGTTCTGCGCCTTTCGGAAGCTGCCACGCTCTCCGTCTCCCGGAGGCAAAGAAGTTGACTTCTTCGCGCGCAGAGCATTGTGCTTTGTGCGGTGAGCTGCGGAGCAAGGCTTGTGTGGAAATACGCCACGCACCGGCGATCAGCTTGGGAGAGCCCGGTATCGCGGTCTTCTCCCTCTCTTGTCGCCTAATAGTTAGCAAGAAGCTTTTCCACTCTGTTTTGAAGAAGAAAGTGTGCCAGTAAAGAAAACCTCCCCAGTCTTCGTCTAGAATGTACACGGAAGTCTTTCGAGTGTTTAGGAAGACGTAAAAGAGAAATGCCATAAAACTGCTTCAATTCCAATCCTAATGTCAATGGGAAAGGTAAAAGAGTGGGAAAGTACTGTTTTCTCTCCGTTTGAAAGCTGCTCACACTATGCCGGGGTGTGCGGCTTGCTTCTTCGCCTTTCGGAAGCTGCCCCTCACTCCGTCTCTTGGAGGGGAAGAAGCAGAATCTTTGCGCACAGAGCATTGTGCCGGTCGCAGGGAGCTGCGGAGAGCGGCTTGTGTGGAAAAACGCCAGGCACCTGCGATTAGCTTCGGAGAGCTGCGTATCTGCGTCTTCTGCCTCTCTTGTGGCCCTACATTTAGCAAAACCTTTTCCAATATGTCTGGCAAGGAGAAACTGTGCAAGTGCAGAAAACATCCCCATCTTCTTCGAAAAGTTGCACGGAGGACTGCAGAGTGTTAAGCACGAAGCAAAAGACAGATGCCAAAATGTCCTTTTCGAGAAGAATGTCAATGGAAGAGGCAGGAGACTGGGAAGCTACTGTTTTCTAGAAAGTTGAAAGGTGATGACAGAATGCCGGTGTTGTGCGGCTTGCTTCTTCGCCTTTCCGAAGCCGCCTTTCTCTCCGTCTCCCGAAGGCGAAGAAGCGGCATCTTTGAGCGCACAGCATGGTGCCGGTGGCAGGGAGCTCCGGAGAGCGGCTTGAGTGGAAAGACACCAGGGACCGGTGTTTTACTTGGGGGAGCTCCGAATTTCAGTCTTCTAGCTCTCTTGCTGCCTAACACTAAGTAAAAAGCTTTTCCACTACGTCTGGCAAGGAGAACCTGTGCCAGTAGAGAAAATATCGCCGATCTTGTTCTACATCTGCACGGAGGTCTGCAGAACGTTTAGCAAGGAGCAAAAGATAGTTGTCCAAAACTCTTTTCATTGGAATAGAAGGAGAATGGCAATGGGTGGAGAGTAGCAAGGGAGTGTTTTCTCTCAGTTTGGAAGCTGCCCTCAGTATGCGGCTCTTGCTCGTCTTGGTTCTTCGCCTTTCGGAAGCTGCTGCTCTCTCCGTCTCCTGGAGGCAAAGAAGTGGCTTCCTCGTCGCAGAGAGCGTTGTGCTGCTGGCGGTGAGCTCTAGACAGGGGCTTGTGCTCTGAGACCCCAGAGACCGGCGCTTAGCTTCGGTGAGCTCTGTATATCTTTGGCCTCTGCCTCTCTTGCCGCCTAACACTCAGCAAAGAGCTTCTCCTTCATATCTTGCAAGGAGAAACTCTGCCGCTAGAGAAAAGATCTCCGTCTCTGGCTAGAAATTGCACGGTGGTCTGCAGAGTGTTTAGAGAGAAGCACAAGACTGTTGCCAAAAACTCCTTCAATTCAAAAGTTCATGTCAATGGAAAAGGTAAAAGAGTGGGAAAGTACTGGTTTTGTACATTTGAAAGCTGCTCAAACTATGCCGGGGTGTGCGTCTTGCTCCTTCGCCTTTCGAAAACTGCCCCTTCTCTCCGTCTCCCGGAGGCGAAGAAATGGCATCTTTGCGCACAGAGCATGGTGGCGGTCGCTGGGAGCTGCGGAGAGCGGCTTATGCTGAAAAACACCAGGGACCGGCGTTTAACTTGGGAGAGCTCCGAATTCCGGTCTTCTGCCTCTCTTGCCGCCTAACACTTAGAAAAAGCTTTTCCACGATGTCTTGCAAGGAGAAACTGTGCTAGTGCAGAAAACAACCCGGATGTCATTCTCCAAGTGGCACAGAGGTCTGCAGAGTGTTTCGCAAGAAGCAAAAGATACTTCTCCAAAAGCCCTTCTATTCCTTCTATAACGTGAATGAGAGTGGGAAGAGATTGGTAAAGTACAGTTTTGGATAAGGTTGAAAGCTGCCCTCACTATGCCGCTGTTGTGCGGCTTGGTTCTGCGCCTTTCGGAAGCTGCCACGCTCTCCGTCTCCCGGAGGCAAAGAAGTTGACTTCTTCGCGCGCAGAGCATTGTGCTTTGTGCGGTGAGCTGCGGAGCAAGGCTTGTGTGGAAATACGCCACGCACCGGCGATCAGCTTGGGAGAGCCCGGTATCGCGGTCTTCTCCCTCTCTTGTCGCCTAATAGTTAGCAAGAAGCTTTTCCACTCTGTTTTGAAGAAGAAAGTGTGCCAGTAAAGGAAACCTCCCCAGTCTTCGTCTAGAATGTACACGGAAGTCTTTCGAGTGTTTAGGAAGACGTAAAAGAGAAATGCCATAAAACTGCTTCAATTCCAATCCTAATGTCAATGGGAAAGGTAAAAGAGTGGGAAAGTACTGTTTTCTCTCCGTTTGAAAGCTGCTCACACTATGCCGGGGTGTGCGGCTTGCTTCTTCGCCTTTCGGAAGCTGCCCCTCACTCCGTCTCTTGGAGGGGAAGAAGCAGAATCTTTGCGCACAGAGCATTGTGCCGGTCGCAGGGAGCTGCGGAGAGCGGCTTGTGTGGAAAAACGCCAGGCACCTGCGATTAGCTTCGGAGAGCTGCGTATCTGCGTCTTCTGCCTCTCTTGTGGCCCTACATTTAGCAAAACCTTTTCCAATATGTCTGGCAAGGAGAAACTGTGCAAGTGCAGAAAACATCCCCATCTTCTTCGAAAAGTTGCACGGAGGACTGCAGAGTGTTAAGCACGAAGCAAAAGACAGATGCCAAAATGTCCTTTTCGAGAAGAATGTCAATGGAAGAGGCAGGAGACTGGGAAGCTACTGTTTTCTAGAAAGTTGAAAGGTGATGACAGAATGCCGGTGTTGTGCGGCTTGCTTCTTCGCCTTTCCGAAGCCGCCTTTCTCTCCGTCTCCCGAAGGCGAAGAAGCGGCATCTTTGAGCGCACAGCATGGTGCCGGTGGCAGGGAGCTCCGGAGAGCGGCTTGAGTGGAAAGACACCAGGGACCGGTGTTTTACTTGGGGGAGCTCCGAATTTCAGTCTTCTAGCTCTCTTGCTGCCTAACACTAAGTAAAAAGCTTTTCCACTACGTCTGGCAAGGAGAACCTGTGCCAGTAGAGAAAATATCGCCGATCTTGTTCTACATCTGCACGGAGGTCTGCAGAACGTTTAGCAAGGAGCAAAAGATAGTTGTCCAAAACTCTTTTCATTGGAATAGAAGGAGAATGGCAATGGGTGGAGAGTAGCAAGGGAGTGTTTTCTCTCAGTTTGGAAGCTGCCCTCAGTATGCGGCTCTTGCTCGTCTTGGTTCTTCGCCTTTCGGAAGCTGCTGCTCTCTCCGTCTCCTGGAGGCAAAGAAGTGGCTTCCTCGTCGCAGAGAGCGTTGTGCTGCTGGCGGTGAGCTCTAGACAGGGGCTTGTGCTCTGAGACCCCAGAGACCGGCGCTTAGCTTCGGTGAGCTCTGTATATCTTTGGCCTCTGCCTCTCTTGCCGCCTAACACTCAGCAAAGAGCTTCTCCTTCATATCTTGCAAGGAGAAACTCTGCCGCTAGAGAAAAGATCTCCGTCTCTGGCTAGAAATTGCACGGTGGTCTGCAGAGTGTTTAGAGAGAAGCACAAGACTGTTGCCAAAAACTCCTTCAATTCAAAAGTTCATGTCAATGGAAAAGGTAAAAGAGTGGGAAAGTACTGGTTTTGTACATTTGAAAGCTGCTCAAACTATGCCGGGGTGTGCGTCTTGCTCCTTCGCCTTTCGAAAACTGCCCCTTCTCTCCGTCTCCCGGAGGCGAAGAAATGGCATCTTTGCGCACAGAGCATGGTGGCGGTCGCTGGGAGCTGCGGAGAGCGGCTTATGCTGAAAAACACCAGGGACCGGCGTTTAACTTGGGAGAGCTCCGAATTCCGGTCTTCTGCCTCTCTTGCCGCCTAACACTTAGAAAAAGCTTTTCCACGATGTCTTGCAAGGAGAAACTGTGCTAGTGCAGAAAACAACCCGGATGTCATTCTCCAAGTGGCACAGAGGTCTGCAGAGTGTTTCGCAAGAAGCAAAAGATACTTCTCCAAAAGCCCTTCTATTCCTTCTATAACGTGAATGAGAGTGGGAAGAGATTGGTAAAGTACAGTTTTGGATAAGGTTGAAAGCTGCCCTCACTATGCCGCTGTTGTGCGGCTTGGTTCTGCGCCTTTCGGAAGCTGCCACGCTCTCCGTCTCCCGGAGGCAAAGAAGTTGACTTCTTCGCGCGCAGAGCATTGTGCTTTGTGCGGTGAGCTGCGGAGCAAGGCTTGTGTGGAAATACGCCACGCACCGGCGATCAGCTTCAGAGAGCCCGGTATCGCGGTCTTCTCCCTCTCTTGTCGCCTAATAGTTAGCAAGAAGCTTTTCCACTCTGTTTTGAAGAAGAAAGTGTGCCAGTAAAGGAAACCTCCCCAGTCTTCGTCTAGAATGTACACGGAAGTCTTTCGAGTGTTTAGGAAGACGTAAAAGAGAAATGCCATAAAACTGCTTCAATTCCAATCCTAATGTCAATGGGAAAGGTAAAAGAGTGGGAAAGTACTGTTTTCTCTCCGTTTGAAAGCTGCTCACACTATGCCGGGGTGTGCGGCTTGCTTCTTCGCCTTTCGGAAGCTGCCCCTCACTCCGTCTCTTGGAGGGGAAGAAGCAGAATCTTTGCGCACAGAGCATTGTGCCGGTCGCAGGGAGCTGCGGAGAGCGGCTTGTGTGGAAAAACGCCAGGCACCTGCGATTAGCTTCGGAGAGCTGCGTATCTGCGTCTTCTGCCTCTCTTGTGGCCCTACATTTAGCAAAACCTTTTCCAATATGTCTGGCAAGGAGAAACTGTGCAAGTGCAGAAAACATCCCCATCTTCTTCGAAAAGTTGCACGGAGGACTGCAGAGTGTTAAGCACGAAGCAAAAGACAGATGCCAAAATGTCCTTTTCGAGAAGAATGTCAATGGAAGAGGCAGGAGACTGGGAAGCTACTGTTTTCTAGAAAGTTGAAAGGTGATGACAGAATGCCGGTGTTGTGCGGCTTGCTTCTTCGCCTTTCCGAAGCCGCCTTTCTCTCCGTCTCCCGAAGGCGAAGAAGCGGCATCTTTGAGCGCACAGCATGGTGCCGGTGGCAGGGAGCTCCGGAGAGCGGCTTGAGTGGAAAGACACCAGGGACCGGTGTTTTACTTGGGGGAGCTCCGAATTTCAGTCTTCTAGCTCTCTTGCTGCCTAACACTAAGTAAAAAGCTTTTCCACTACGTCTGGCAAGGAGAACCTGTGCCAGTACAGAAAATATCGCCGATCTTGTTCTAGATCTGCACGGAGGTCTGCAGAACGTTTAGCAAGGAGCAAAAGATAGTTGTCCAAAACTCTTTCCATTGGAATAGAAGGAGAATGGCAATGGGTGGAGAGTAGCAAGGGAGTGTTTTCTCTCAGTTTGGAAGCTGCCCTCAGTATGCGGCTCTTGCTCGTCTTGGTTCTTCGCCTTTCGGAAGCTGCTGCTCTCTCCGTCTCCTGGAGGCAAAGAAGTGGCTTCCTCGTCGCAGAGAGCGTTGTGCTGCTGGCGGTGAGCTCTAGACAGGGGCTTGTGCTCTGAGACCCCAGAGACCGGCGCTTAGCTTCGGTGAGCTCTGTATATCTTTGGCCTCTGCCTCTCTTGCCGCCTAACACTCAGCAAAGAGCTTCTCCTTCATATCTTGCAAGGAGAAACTCTGCCGCTAGAGAAAAGATCTCCGTCTCTGGCTAGAAATTGCACGGTGGTCTGCAGAGTGTTTAGAGAGAAGCACAAGACTGTTGCCAAAAACTCCTTCAATTCAAAAGTTCATGTCAATGGAAAAGGTAAAAGAGTGGGAAAGTACTGGTTTTGTACATTTGAAAGCTGCTCAAACTATGCCGGGGTGTGCGTCTTGCTCCTTCGCCTTTCGAAAACTGCCCCTTCTCTCCGTCTCCCGGAGGCGAAGAAATGGCATCTTTGCGCACAGAGCATGGTGGCGGTCGCTGGGAGCTGCGGAGAGCGGCTTATGCTGAAAAACACCAGGGACCGGCGTTTAACTTGGGAGAGCTCCGAATTCCGGTCTTCTGCCTCTCTTGCCGCCTAACACTTAGAAAAAGCTTTTCCACGATGTCTTGCAAGGAGAAACTGTGCTAGTGCAGAAAACAACCCGGATGTCATTCTCCAAGTGGCACAGAGGTCTGCAGAGTGTTTCGCAAGAAGCAAAAGATACTTCTCCAAAAGCCCTTCTATTCCTTCTATAACGTGAATGAGAGTGGGAAGAGATTGGTAAAGTACAGTTTTGGATAAGGTTGAAAGCTGCCCTCACTATGCCGCTGTTGTGCGGCTTGGTTCTGCGCCTTTCGGAAGCTGCCACGCTCTCCGTCTCCCGGAGGCAAAGAAGTTGACTTCTTCGCGCGCAGAGCATTGTGCTTTGTGCGGTGAGCTGCGGAGCAAGGCTTGTGTGGAAATACGCCACGCACCGGCGATCAGCTTGGGAGAGCCCGGTATCGCGGTCTTCTCCCTCTCTTGTCGCCTAATAGTTAGCAAGAAGCTTTTCCACTCTGTTTTGAAGAAGAAAGTGTGCCAGTAAAGAAAACCTCCCCAGTCTTCGTCTAGAATGTACACGGAAGTCTTTCGAGTGTTTAGGAAGACGTAAAAGAGAAATGCCATAAAACTGCTTCAATTCCAATCCTAATGTCAATGGGAAAGGTAAAAGAGTGGGAAAGTACTGTTTTCTCTCCGTTTGAAAGCTGCTCACACTATGCCGGGGTGTGCGGCTTGCTTCTTCGCCTTTCGGAAGCTGCCCCTCACTCCGTCTCTTGGAGGGGAAGAAGCAGAATCTTTGCGCACAGAGCATTGTGCCGGTCGCAGGGAGCTGCGGAGAGCGGCTTGTGTGGAAAAACGCCAGGCACCTGCGATTAGCTTCGGAGAGCTGCGTATCTGCGTCTTCTGCCTCTCTTGTGGCCCTACATTTAGCAAAACCTTTTCCAATATGTCTGGCAAGGAGAAACTGTGCAAGTGCAGAAAACATCCCCATCTTCTTCGAAAAGTTGCACGGAGGACTGCAGAGTGTTAAGCACGAAGCAAAAGACAGATGCCAAAATGTCCTTTTCGAGAAGAATGTCAATGGAAGAGGCAGGAGACTGGGAAGCTACTGTTTTCTAGAAAGTTGAAAGGTGATGACAGAATGCCGGTGTTGTGCGGCTTGCTTCTTCGCCTTTCCGAAGCCGCCTTTCTCTCCGTCTCCCGAAGGCGAAGAAGCGGCATCTTTGAGCGCACAGCATGGTGCCGGTGGCAGGGAGCTCCGGAGAGCGGCTTGAGTGGAAAGACACCAGGGACCGGTGTTTTACTTGGGGGAGCTCCGAATTTCAGTCTTCTAGCTCTCTTGCTGCCTAACACTAAGTAAAAAGCTTTTCCACTACGTCTGGCAAGGAGAACCTGTGCCAGTACAGAAAATATCGCCGATCTTGTTCTAGATCTGCACGGAGGTCTGCAGAACGTTTAGCAAGGAGCAAAAGATAGTTGTCCAAAACTCTTTTCATTGGAATAGAAGGAGAATGGCAATGGGTGGAGAGTAGCAAGGGAGTGTTTTCTCTCAGTTTGGAAGCTGCCCTCAGTATGCGGCTCTTGCTCGTCTTGGTTCTTCGCCTTTCGGAAGCTGCTGCTCTCTCCGTCTCCTGGAGGCAAAGAAGTGGCTTCCTCGTCGCAGAGAGCGTTGTGCTGCTGGCGGTGAGCTCTAGACAGGGGCTTGTGCTCTGAGACCCCAGAGACCGGCGCTTAGCTTCGGTGAGCTCTGTATATCTTTGGCCTCTGCCTCTCTTGCCGCCTAACACTCAGCAAAGAGCTTCTCCTTCATATCTTGCAAGGAGAAACTCTGCCGCTAGAGAAAAGATCTCCGTCTCTGGCTAGAAATTGCACGGTGGTCTGCAGAGTGTTTAGAGAGAAGCACAAGACTGTTGCCAAAAACTCCTTCAATTCAAAAGTTCATGTCAATGGAAAAGGTAAAAGAGTGGGAAAGTACTGGTTTTGTACATTTGAAAGCTGCTCAAACTATGCCGGGGTGTGCGTCTTGCTCCTTCGCCTTTCGAAAACTGCCCCTTCTCTCCGTCTCCCGGAGGCGAAGAAATGGCATCTTTGCGCACAGAGCATGGTGGCGGTCGCTGGGAGCTGCGGAGAGCGGCTTATGCTGAAAAACACCAGGGACCGGCGTTTAACTTGGGAGAGCTCCGAATTCCGGTCTTCTGCCTCTCTTGCCGCCTAACACTTAGAAAAAGCTTTTCCACGATGTCTTGCAAGGAGAAACTGTGCTAGTGCAGAAAACAACCCGGATGTCATTCTCCAAGTGGCACAGAGGTCTGCAGAGTGTTTCGCAAGAAGCAAAAGATACTTCTCCAAAAGCCCTTCTATTCCTTCTATAACGTGAATGAGAGTGGGAAGAGATTGGTAAAGTACAGTTTTGGATAAGGTTGAAAGCTGCCCTCACTATGCCGCTGTTGTGCGGCTTGGTTCTGCGCCTTTCGGAAGCTGCCACGCTCTCCGTCTCCCGGAGGCAAAGAAGTTGACTTCTTCGCGCGCAGAGCATTGTGCTTTGTGCGGTGAGCTGCGGAGCGGGGCTTGTGCCAAAACACACCCCGGACAGGCGCTTAGCTTCAGAGAGCTCCGGATCTCCTTCTTCTGTCTTTCTTGTCACCTAAAACTTTACAGAAAGCTAAACCACCATATCTGCAAGGAGAAACTCTGCCACTAGAGAAAACATGCCCAATCTCTTGCTAGAAATTGCACGGCGGTCTGCAGAGTGTTTAGAGAGAAGCAAAAGATAGATGCCTAAAATTCCTTCAATTCAAATATGAATGTCAATGGAAATGATAAAACAGTGGTAAGGTAGTGTTTTCTCTCCGTTTCAAAGCTGCTCACACGATGGCGGGGTGTGCGGCTTGCTTCTTCGCCTTTCGGAAGCTGCCCCTCTCTCCGTCTCCCGAAGGCGAAGAAGCGGCATCTTTACACACAGAGCATGCTGCCGGTCACTGGGAGCTCCGGAGAGCGGCTTGTGTGGAAAGACACCGGGGACCGGCGTTTTTCTTGGGAGAGCTCTCCGTTTCGGACTTCTGACTCTCTTGCCGCCTAACACTAAGTAAAAAGCTTTTTCCACTATGGCTTGCAAAGAGTAACTCTGTCAGTAGAGAAAACCTCTCCAGTCTCTTGCTAGAAATTGCACGGTGGTCTGCAGAATGTTTAGCACGAAGCAAAAGACAGACGCCAAAACCTGTTTCTATTCAAATATGAATGTCAATGGAAAAGGTAAAACTGTGGGAAAGTACTGTTTTCTCTCCGTTGGAAAGGTGCTCACCCTATGACGGGGTGCGCGGCTTGGTTCCTCGCCTTTTGGAAGCTGCCGCTCTCTCCGTCTCCCAGAGGCGAAGAAGCGGCATCTCTACGCGCAGAGCATGGTGCCGGTCGCAGGGAGCTGCGCAGAGCGGTTTGTGTGGAAAGACGCCAGACCGGCGCTTAGCTTCAGAGAGTTCCGTATCTCCATCTTCTGCCTCTCTTGTTTCTTTACACTTAGGAAAAAAGCTTTTCCACGACGTCTTGCAAGGAGAAACTGTGCTAGTGCAGAAAACAACCCGGATGTCATTCTCCAAGTGGCACAGAGGTCTGCAGAGTGTTTCGCAAGAAGCAAAAGATACTTCTCCAAAAGCCCTTCTATTCCTTCTATAACGTGAATGAGAGTGGGAAGAGATTGGTAAAGTACAGTTTTGGATAAGGTTGAAAGCTGCCCTCACTATGCCGCTGTTGTGCGGCTTGGTTCTGCGCCTTTCGGAAGCTGCCACGCTCTCCGTCTCCCGGAGGCAAAGAAGTTGACTTCTTCGCGCGCAGAGCATTGTGCTTTGTGCGGTGAGCTGCGGAGCAAGGCTTGTGTGGAAATACGCCACGCACCGGCGATCAGCTTGGGAGAGCCCGGTATCGCGGTCTTCTCCCTCTCTTGTCGCCTAATAGTTAGCAAGAAGCTTTTCCACTCTGTTTTGAAGAAGAAAGTGTGCCAGTAAAGAAAACCTCCCCAGTCTTCGTCTAGAATGTACACGGAAGTCTTTCGAGTGTTTAGGAAGACGTAAAAGAGAAATGCCATAAAACTGCTTCAATTCCAATCCTAATGTCAATGGGAAAGGTAAAAGAGTGGGAAAGTACTGTTTTCTCTCCGTTTGAAAGCTGCTCACACTATGCCGGGGTGTGCGGCTTGCTTCTTCGCCTTTCGGAAGCTGCCCCTCACTCCGTCTCTTGGAGGGGAAGAAGCAGAATCTTTGCGCACAGAGCATTGTGCCGGTCGCAGGGAGCTGCGGAGAGCGGCTTGTGTGGAAAAACGCCAGGCACCTGCGATTAGCTTCGGAGAGCTGCGTATCTGCGTCTTCTGCCTCTCTTGTGGCCCTACATTTAGCAAAACCTTTTCCAATATGTCTGGCAAGGAGAAACTGTGCAAGTGCAGAAAACATCCCCATCTTCTTCGAAAAGTTGCACGGAGGACTGCAGAGTGTTAAGCACGAAGCAAAAGACAGATGCCAAAATGTCCTTTTCGAGAAGAATGTCAATGGAAGAGGCAGGAGACTGGGAAGCTACTGTTTTCTAGAAAGTTGAAAGGTGATGACAGAATGCCGGTGTTGTGCGGCTTGCTTCTTCGCCTTTCCGAAGCCGCCTTTCTCTCCGTCTCCCGAAGGCGAAGAAGCGGCATCTTTGAGCGCACAGCATGGTGCCGGTGGCAGGGAGCTCCGGAGAGCGGCTTGAGTGGAAAGACACCAGGGACCGGTGTTTTACTTGGGGGAGCTCCGAATTTCAGTCTTCTAGCTCTCTTGCTGCCTAACACTAAGTAAAAAGCTTTTCCACTACGTCTGGCAAGGAGAACCTGTGCCAGTAGAGAAAATATCGCCGATCTTGTTCTAGATCTGCACGGAGGTCTGCAGAACGTTTAGCAAGGAGCAAAAGATAGTTGTCCAAAACTCTTTCCATTGGAATAGAAGGAGAATGGCAATGGGTGGAGAGTAGCAAGGGAGTGTTTTCTCTCAGTTTGGAAGCTGCCCTCAGTATGCGGCTCTTGCTCGTCTTGGTTCTTCGCCTTTCGGAAGCTGCTGCTCTCTCCGTCTCCTGGAGGCAAAGAAGTGGCTTCCTCGTCGCAGAGAGCGTTGTGCTGCTGGCGGTGAGCTCTAGACAGGGGCTTGTGCTCTGAGACCCCAGAGACCGGCGCTTAGCTTCGGTGAGCTCTGTATATCTTTGGCCTCTGCCTCTCTTGCCGCCTAACACTCAGCAAAGAGCTTCTCCTTCATATCTTGCAAGGAGAAACTCTGCCGCTAGAGAAAAGATCTCCGTCTCTGGCTAGAAATTGCACGGTGGTCTGCAGAGTGTTTAGAGAGAAGCACAAGACTGTTGCCAAAAACTCCTTCAATTCAAAAGTTCATGTCAATGGAAAAGGTAAAAGAGTGGGAAAGTACTGGTTTTGTACATTTGAAAGCTGCTCAAACTATGCCGGGGTGTGCGTCTTGCTCCTTCGCCTTTCGAAAACTGCCCCTTCTCTCCGTCTCCCGGAGGCGAAGAAATGGCATCTTTGCGCACAGAGCATGGTGGCGGTCGCTGGGAGCTGCGGAGAGCGGCTTATGCTGAAAAACACCAGGGACCGGCGTTTAACTTGGGAGAGCTCCGAATTCCGGTCTTCTGCCTCTCTTGCCGCCTAACACTTAGAAAAAGCTTTTCCACGATGTCTTGCAAGGAGAAACTGTGCTAGTGCAGAAAACAACCCGGATGTCATTCTCCAAGTGGCACAGAGGTCTGCAGAGTGTTTCGCAAGAAGCAAAAGATACTTCTCCAAAAGCCCTTCTATTCCTTCTATAACGTGAATGAGAGTGGGAAGAGATTGGTAAAGTACAGTTTTGGATAAGGTTGAAAGCTGCCCTCACTATGCCGCTGTTGTGCGGCTTGGTTCTGCGCCTTTCGGAAGCTGCCACGCTCTCCGTCTCCCGGAGGCAAAGAAGTTGACTTCTTCGCGCGCAGAGCATTGTGCTTTGTGCGGTGAGCTGCGGAGCGGGGCTTGTGCCAAAACACACCCCGGACAGGCGCTTAGCTTCAGAGAGCTCCGGATCTCCTTCTTCTGTCTTTCTTGTCACCTAAAACTTTACAGAAAGCTAAACCACCATATCTGCAAGGAGAAACTCTGCCACTAGAGAAAACATGCCCAATCTCTTGCTAGAAATTGCACGGCGGTCTGCAGAGTGTTTAGAGAGAAGCAAAAGATAGATGCCTAAAATTCCTTCAATTCAAATATGAATGTCAATGGAAATGATAAAACAGTGGTAAGGTAGTGTTTTCTCTCCGTTTCAAAGCTGCTCACACGATGGCGGGGTGTGCGGCTTGCTTCTTCGCCTTTCGGAAGCTGCCCCTCTCTCCGTCTCCCGAAGGCGAAGAAGCGGCATCTTTACACACAGAGCATGCTGCCGGTCACTGGGAGCTCCGGAGAGCGGCTTGTGTGGAAAGACACCGGGGACCGGCGTTTTTCTTGGGAGAGCTCTCCGTTTCGGACTTCTGACTCTCTTGCCGCCTAACACTAAGTAAAAAGCTTTTTCCACTATGGCTTGCAAAGAGTAACTCTGTCAGTAGAGAAAACCTCTCCAGTCTCTTGCTAGAAATTGCACGGTGGTCTGCAGAATGTTTAGCACGAAGCAAAAGACAGACGCCAAAACCTGTTTCTATTCAAATATGAATGTCAATGGAAAAGGTAAAACTGTGGGAAAGTACTGTTTTCTCTCCGTTGGAAAGGTGCTCACCCTATGACGGGGTGCGCGGCTTGGTTCCTCGCCTTTTGGAAGCTGCCGCTCTCTCCGTCTCCCAGAGGCGAAGAAGCGGCATCTCTACGCGCAGAGCATGGTGCCGGTCGCAGGGAGCTGCGCAGAGCGGTTTGTGTGGAAAGACGCCAGACCGGCGCTTAGCTTCAGAGAGTTCCGTATCTCCATCTTCTGCCTCTCTTGTTTCTTTACACTTAGGAAAAAAGCTTTTCCACGACGTCTTGCAAGGAGAAACTGTGCTAGTGCAGAAAACAACCCGGATGTCATTCTCCAAGTGGCACAGAGGTCTGCAGAGTGTTTCGCAAGAAGCAAAAGATACTTCTCCAAAAGCCCTTCTATTCCTTCTATAACGTGAATGAGAGTGGGAAGAGATTGGTAAAGTACAGTTTTGGATAAGGTTGAAAGCTGCCCTCACTATGCCGCTGTTGTGCGGCTTGGTTCTGCGCCTTTCGGAAGCTGCCACGCTCTCCGTCTCCCGGAGGCAAAGAAGTTGACTTCTTCGCGCGCAGAGCATTGTGCTTTGTGCGGTGAGCTGCGGAGCAAGGCTTGTGTGGAAATACGCCACGCACCGGCGATCAGCTTGGGAGAGCCCGGTATCGCGGTCTTCTCCCTCTCTTGTCGCCTAATAGTTAGCAAGAAGCTTTTCCACTCTGTTTTGAAGAAGAAAGTGTGCCAGTAAAGAAAACCTCCCCAGTCTTCGTCTAGAATGTACACGGAAGTCTTTCGAGTGTTTAGGAAGACGTAAAAGAGAAATGCCATAAAACTGCTTCAATTCCAATCCTAATGTCAATGGGAAAGGTAAAAGAGTGGGAAAGTACTGTTTTCTCTCCGTTTGAAAGCTGCTCACACTATGCCGGGGTGTGCGGCTTGCTTCTTCGCCTTTCGGAAGCTGCCCCTCACTCCGTCTCTTGGAGGGGAAGAAGCAGAATCTTTGCGCACAGAGCATTGTGCCGGTCGCAGGGAGCTGCGGAGAGCGGCTTGTGTGGAAAAACGCCAGGCACCTGCGATTAGCTTCGGAGAGCTGCGTATCTGCGTCTTCTGCCTCTCTTGTGGCCCTACATTTAGCAAAACCTTTTCCAATATGTCTGGCAAGGAGAAACTGTGCAAGTGCAGAAAACATCCCCATCTTCTTCGAAAAGTTGCACGGAGGACTGCAGAGTGTTAAGCACGAAGCAAAAGACAGATGCCAAAATGTCCTTTTCGAGAAGAATGTCAATGGAAGAGGCAGGAGACTGGGAAGCTACTGTTTTCTAGAAAGTTGAAAGGTGATGACAGAATGCCGGTGTTGTGCGGCTTGCTTCTTCGCCTTTCCGAAGCCGCCTTTCTCTCCGTCTCCCGAAGGCGAAGAAGCGGCATCTTTGAGCGCACAGCATGGTGCCGGTGGCAGGGAGCTCCGGAGAGCGGCTTGAGTGGAAAGACACCAGGGACCGGTGTTTTACTTGGGGGAGCTCCGAATTTCAGTCTTCTAGCTCTCTTGCTGCCTAACACTAAGTAAAAAGCTTTTCCACTACGTCTGGCAAGGAGAACCTGTGCCAGTAGAGAAAATATCGCCGATCTTGTTCTAGATCTGCACGGAGGTCTGCAGAACGTTTAGCAAGGAGCAAAAGATAGTTGTCCAAAACTCTTTCCATTGGAATAGAAGGAGAATGGCAATGGGTGGAGAGTAGCAAGGGAGTGTTTTCTCTCAGTTTGGAAGCTGCCCTCAGTATGCGGCTCTTGCTCGTCTTGGTTCTTCGCCTTTCGGAAGCTGCTGCTCTCTCCGTCTCCTGGAGGCAAAGAAGTGGCTTCCTCGTCGCAGAGAGCGTTGTGCTGCTGGCGGTGAGCTCTAGACAGGGGCTTGTGCTCTGAGACCCCAGAGACCGGCGCTTAGCTTCGGTGAGCTCTGTATATCTTTGGCCTCTGCCTCTCTTGCCGCCTAACACTCAGCAAAGAGCTTCTCCTTCATATCTTGCAAGGAGAAACTCTGCCGCTAGAGAAAAGATCTCCGTCTCTGGCTAGAAATTGCACGGTGGTCTGCAGAGTGTTTAGAGAGAAGCACAAGACTGTTGCCAAAAACTCCTTCAATTCAAAAGTTCATGTCAATGGAAAAGGTAAAAGAGTGGGAAAGTACTGGTTTTGTACATTTGAAAGCTGCTCAAACTATGCCGGGGTGTGCGTCTTGCTCCTTCGCCTTTCGAAAACTGCCCCTTCTCTCCGTCTCCCGGAGGCGAAGAAATGGCATCTTTGCGCACAGAGCATGGTGGCGGTCGCTGGGAGCTGCGGAGAGCGGCTTATGCTGAAAAACACCAGGGACCGGCGTTTAACTTGGGAGAGCTCCGAATTCCGGTCTTCTGCCTCTCTTGCCGCCTAACACTTAGAAAAAGCTTTTCCACGATGTCTTGCAAGGAGAAACTGTGCTAGTGCAGAAAACAACCCGGATGTCATTCTCCAAGTGGCACAGAGGTCTGCAGAGTGTTTCGCAAGAAGCAAAAGATACTTCTCCAAAAGCCCTTCTATTCCTTCTATAACGTGAATGAGAGTGGGAAGAGATTGGTAAAGTACAGTTTTGGATAAGGTTGAAAGCTGCCCTCACTATGCCGCTGTTGTGCGGCTTGGTTCTGCGCCTTTCGGAAGCTGCCACGCTCTCCGTCTCCCGGAGGCAAAGAAGTTGACTTCTTCGCGCGCAGAGCATTGTGCTTTGTGCGGTGAGCTGCGGAGCGGGGCTTGTGCCAAAACACACCCCGGACAGGCGCTTAGCTTCAGAGAGCTCCGGATCTCCTTCTTCTGTCTTTCTTGTCACCTAAAACTTTACAGAAAGCTAAACCACCATATCTGCAAGGAGAAACTCTGCCACTAGAGAAAACATGCCCAATCTCTTGCTAGAAATTGCACGGCGGTCTGCAGAGTGTTTAGAGAGAAGCAAAAGATAGATGCCTAAAATTCCTTCAATTCAAATATGAATGTCAATGGAAATGATAAAACAGTGGTAAGGTAGTGTTTTCTCTCCGTTTCAAAGCTGCTCACACGATGGCGGGGTGTGCGGCTTGCTTCTTCGCCTTTCGGAAGCTGCCCCTCTCTCCGTCTCCCGAAGGCGAAGAAGCGGCATCTTTACACACAGAGCATGCTGCCGGTCACTGGGAGCTCCGGAGAGCGGCTTGTGTGGAAAGACACCGGGGACCGGCGTTTTTCTTGGGAGAGCTCTCCGTTTCGGACTTCTGACTCTCTTGCCGCCTAACACTAAGTAAAAAGCTTTTTCCACTATGGCTTGCAAAGAGTAACTCTGTCAGTAGAGAAAACCTCTCCAGTCTCTTGCTAGAAATTGCACGGTGGTCTGCAGAATGTTTAGCACGAAGCAAAAGACAGACGCCAAAACCTGTTTCTATTCAAATATGAATGTCAATGGAAAAGGTAAAACTGTGGGAAAGTACTGTTTTCTCTCCGTTGGAAAGGTGCTCACCCTATGACGGGGTGCGCGGCTTGGTTCCTCGCCTTTTGGAAGCTGCCGCTCTCTCCGTCTCCCAGAGGCGAAGAAGCGGCATCTCTACGCGCAGAGCATGGTGCCGGTCGCAGGGAGCTGCGCAGAGCGGTTTGTGTGGAAAGACGCCAGACCGGCGCTTAGCTTCAGAGAGTTCCGTATCTCCATCTTCTGCCTCTCTTGTTTCTTTACACTTAGGAAAATGCTTTTCCACGACGTCTTGCAAGGAGAAACTGTGCTAGTGCAGAAAACAACCCGGATGTCATTCTCCAAGTGGCACAGAGGTCTGCAGAGTGTTTCGCAAGAAGCAAAAGATACTTCTCCAAAAGCCCTTCTATTCCTTCTATAACGTGAATGAGAGTGGGAAGAGATTGGTAAAGTACAGTTTTGGATAAGGTTGAAAGCTGCCCTCACTATGCCGCTGTTGTGCGGCTTGGTTCTGCGCCTTTCGGAAGCTGCCACGCTCTCCGTCTCCCGGAGGCAAAGAAGTTGACTTCTTCGCGCGCAGAGCATTGTGCTTTGTGCGGTGAGCTGCGGAGCAAGGCTTGTGTGGAAATACGCCACGCACCGGCGATCAGCTTGGGAGAGCCCGGTATCGCGGTCTTCTCCCTCTCTTGTCGCCTAATAGTTAGCAAGAAGCTTTTCCACTCTGTTTTGAAGAAGAAAGTGTGCCAGTAAAGAAAACCTCCCCAGTCTTCGTCTAGAATGTACACGGAAGTCTTTCGAGTGTTTAGGAAGACGTAAAAGAGAAATGCCATAAAACTGCTTCAATTCCAATCCTAATGTCAATGGGAAAGGTAAAAGAGTGGGAAAGTACTGTTTTCTCTCCGTTTGAAAGCTGCTCACACTATGCCGGGGTGTGCGGCTTGCTTCTTCGCCTTTCGGAAGCTGCCCCTCACTCCGTCTCTTGGAGGGGAAGAAGCAGAATCTTTGCGCACAGAGCATTGTGCCGGTCGCAGGGAGCTGCGGAGAGCGGCTTGTGTGGAAAAACGCCAGGCACCTGCGATTAGCTTCGGAGAGCTGCGTATCTGCGTCTTCTGCCTCTCTTGTGGCCCTACATTTAGCAAAACCTTTTCCAATATGTCTGGCAAGGAGAAACTGTGCAAGTGCAGAAAACATCCCCATCTTCTTCGAAAAGTTGCACGGAGGACTGCAGAGTGTTAAGCACGAAGCAAAAGACAGATGCCAAAATGTCCTTTTCGAGAAGAATGTCAATGGAAGAGGCAGGAGACTGGGAAGCTACTGTTTTCTAGAAAGTTGAAAGGTGATGACAGAATGCCGGTGTTGTGCGGCTTGCTTCTTCGCCTTTCCGAAGCCGCCTTTCTCTCCGTCTCCCGAAGGCGAAGAAGCGGCATCTTTGAGCGCACAGCATGGTGCCGGTGGCAGGGAGCTCCGGAGAGCGGCTTGAGTGGAAAGACACCAGGGACCGGTGTTTTACTTGGGGGAGCTCCGAATTTCAGTCTTCTAGCTCTCTTGCTGCCTAACACTAAGTAAAAAGCTTTTCCACTACGTCTGGCAAGGAGAACCTGTGCCAGTACAGAAAATATCGCCGATCTTGTTCTAGATCTGCACGGAGGTCTGCAGAACGTTTAGCAAGGAGCAAAAGATAGTTGTCCAAAACTCTTTCCATTGGAATAGAAGGAGAATGGCAATGGGTGGAGAGTAGCAAGGGAGTGTTTTCTCTCAGTTTGGAAGCTGCCCTCAGTATGCGGCTCTTGCTCGTCTTGGTTCTTCGCCTTTCGGAAGCTGCTGCTCTCTCCGTCTCCTGGAGGCAAAGAAGTGGCTTCCTCGTCGCAGAGAGCGTTGTGCTGCTGGCGGTGAGCTCTAGACAGGGGCTTGTGCTCTGAGACCCCAGAGACCGGCGCTTAGCTTCGGTGAGCTCTGTATATCTTTGGCCTCTGCCTCTCTTGCCGCCTAACACTCAGCAAAGAGCTTCTCCTTCATATCTTGCAAGGAGAAACTCTGCCGCTAGAGAAAAGATCTCCGTCTCTGGCTAGAAATTGCACGGTGGTCTGCAGAGTGTTTAGAGAGAAGCACAAGACTGTTGCCAAAAACTCCTTCAATTCAAAAGTTCATGTCAATGGAAAAGGTAAAAGAGTGGGAAAGTACTGGTTTTGTACATTTGAAAGCTGCTCAAACTATGCCGGGGTGTGCGTCTTGCTCCTTCGCCTTTCGAAAACTGCCCCTTCTCTCCGTCTCCCGGAGGCGAAGAAATGGCATCTTTGCGCACAGAGCATGGTGGCGGTCGCTGGGAGCTGCGGAGAGCGGCTTATGCTGAAAAACACCAGGGACCGGCGTTTAACTTGGGAGAGCTCCGAATTCCGGTCTTCTGCCTCTCTTGCCGCCTAACACTTAGAAAAAGCTTTTCCACGATGTCTTGCAAGGAGAAACTGTGCTAGTGCAGAAAACAACCCGGATGTCATTCTCCAAGTGGCACAGAGGTCTGCAGAGTGTTTCGCAAGAAGCAAAAGATACTTCTCCAAAAGCCCTTCTATTCCTTCTATAACGTGAATGAGAGTGGGAAGAGATTGGTAAAGTACAGTTTTGGATAAGGTTGAAAGCTGCCCTCACTATGCCGCTGTTGTGCGGCTTGGTTCTGCGCCTTTCGGAAGCTGCCACGCTCTCCGTCTCCCGGAGGCAAAGAAGTTGACTTCTTCGCGCGCAGAGCATTGTGCTTTGTGCGGTGAGCTGCGGAGCAAGGCTTGTGTGGAAATACGCCACGCACCGGCGATCAGCTTGGGAGAGCCCGGTATCGCGGTCTTCTCCCTCTCTTGTCGCCTAATAGTTAGCAAGAAGCTTTTCCACTCTGTTTTGAAGAAGAAAGTGTGCCAGTAAAGAAAACCTCCCCAGTCTTCGTCTAGAATGTACACGGAAGTCTTTCGAGTGTTTAGGAAGACGTAAAAGAGAAATGCCATAAAACTGCTTCAATTCCAATCCTAATGTCAATGGGAAAGGTAAAAGAGTGGGAAAGTACTGTTTTCTCTCCGTTTGAAAGCTGCTCACACTATGCCGGGGTGTGCGGCTTGCTTCTTCGCCTTTCGGAAGCTGCCCCTCACTCCGTCTCTTGGAGGGGAAGAAGCAGAATCTTTGCGCACAGAGCATTGTGCCGGTCGCAGGGAGCTGCGGAGAGCGGCTTGTGTGGAAAAACGCCAGGCACCTGCGATTAGCTTCGGAGAGCTGCGTATCTGCGTCTTCTGCCTCTCTTGTGGCCCTACATTTAGCAAAACCTTTTCCAATATGTCTGGCAAGGAGAAACTGTGCAAGTGCAGAAAACATCCCCATCTTCTTCGAAAAGTTGCACGGAGGACTGCAGAGTGTTAAGCACGAAGCAAAAGACAGATGCCAAAATGTCCTTTTCGAGAAGAATGTCAATGGAAGAGGCAGGAGACTGGGAAGCTACTGTTTTCTAGAAAGTTGAAAGGTGATGACAGAATGCCGGTGTTGTGCGGCTTGCTTCTTCGCCTTTCCGAAGCCGCCTTTCTCTCCGTCTCCCGAAGGCGAAGAAGCGGCATCTTTGAGCGCACAGCATGGTGCCGGTGGCAGGGAGCTCCGGAGAGCGGCTTGAGTGGAAAGACACCAGGGACCGGTGTTTTACTTGGGGGAGCTCCGAATTTCAGTCTTCTAGCTCTCTTGCTGCCTAACACTAAGTAAAAAGCTTTTCCACTACGTCTGGCAAGGAGAACCTGTGCCAGTACAGAAAATATCGCCGATCTTGTTCTAGATCTGCACGGAGGTCTGCAGAACGTTTAGCAAGGAGCAAAAGATAGTTGTCCAAAACTCTTTTCATTGGAATAGAAGGAGAATGGCAATGGGTGGAGAGTAGCAAGGGAGTGTTTTCTCTCAGTTTGGAAGCTGCCCTCAGTATGCGGCTCTTGCTCGTCTTGGTTCTTCGCCTTTCGGAAGCTGCTGCTCTCTCCGTCTCCTGGAGGCAAAGAAGTGGCTTCCTCGTCGCAGAGAGCGTTGTGCTGCTGGCGGTGAGCTCTAGACAGGGGCTTGTGCTCTGAGACCCCAGAGACCGGCGCTTAGCTTCGGTGAGCTCTGTATATCTTTGGCCTCTGCCTCTCTTGCCGCCTAACACTCAGCAAAGAGCTTCTCCTTCATATCTTGCAAGGAGAAACTCTGCCGCTAGAGAAAAGATCTCCGTCTCTGGCTAGAAATTGCACGGTGGTCTGCAGAGTGTTTAGAGAGAAGCACAAGACTGTTGCCAAAAACTCCTTCAATTCAAAAGTTCATGTCAATGGAAAAGGTAAAAGAGTGGGAAAGTACTGGTTTTGTACATTTGAAAGCTGCTCAAACTATGCCGGGGTGTGCGTCTTGCTCCTTCGCCTTTCGAAAACTGCCCCTTCTCTCCGTCTCCCGGAGGCGAAGAAATGGCATCTTTGCGCACAGAGCATGGTGGCGGTCGCTGGGAGCTGCGGAGAGCGGCTTATGCTGAAAAACACCAGGGACCGGCGTTTAACTTGGGAGAGCTCCGAATTCCGGTCTTCTGCCTCTCTTGCCGCCTAACACTTAGAAAAAGCTTTTCCACGATGTCTTGCAAGGAGAAACTGTGCTAGTGCAGAAAACAACCCGGATGTCATTCTCCAAGTGGCACAGAGGTCTGCAGAGTGTTTCGCAAGAAGCAAAAGATACTTCTCCAAAAGCCCTTCTATTCCTTCTATAACGTGAATGAGAGTGGGAAGAGATTGGTAAAGTACAGTTTTGGATAAGGTTGAAAGCTGCCCTCACTATGCCGCTGTTGTGCGGCTTGGTTCTGCGCCTTTCGGAAGCTGCCACGCTCTCCGTCTCCCGGAGGCAAAGAAGTTGACTTCTTCGCGCGCAGAGCATTGTGCTTTGTGCGGTGAGCTGCGGAGCGGGGCTTGTGCCAAAACACACCCCGGACAGGCGCTTAGCTTCAGAGAGCTCCGGATCTCCTTCTTCTGTCTTTCTTGTCACCTAAAACTTTACAGAAAGCTAAACCACCATATCTGCAAGGAGAAACTCTGCCACTAGAGAAAACATGCCCAATCTCTTGCTAGAAATTGCACGGCGGTCTGCAGAGTGTTTAGAGAGAAGCAAAAGATAGATGCCTAAAATTCCTTCAATTCAAATATGAATGTCAATGGAAATGATAAAACAGTGGTAAGGTAGTGTTTTCTCTCCGTTTCAAAGCTGCTCACACGATGGCGGGGTGTGCGGCTTGCTTCTTCGCCTTTCGGAAGCTGCCCCTCTCTCCGTCTCCCGAAGGCGAAGAAGCGGCATCTTTACACACAGAGCATGCTGCCGGTCACTGGGAGCTCCGGAGAGCGGCTTGTGTGGAAAGACACCGGGGACCGGCGTTTTTCTTGGGAGAGCTCTCCGTTTCGGACTTCTGACTCTCTTGCCGCCTAACACTAAGTAAAAAGCTTTTTCCACTATGGCTTGCAAAGAGTAACTCTGTCAGTAGAGAAAACCTCTCCAGTCTCTTGCTAGAAATTGCACGGTGGTCTGCAGAATGTTTAGCACGAAGCAAAAGACAGACGCCAAAACCTGTTTCTATTCAAATATGAATGTCAATGGAAAAGGTAAAACTGTGGGAAAGTACTGTTTTCTCTCCGTTGGAAAGGTGCTCACCCTATGACGGGGTGCGCGGCTTGGTTCCTCGCCTTTTGGAAGCTGCCGCTCTCTCCGTCTCCCAGAGGCGAAGAAGCGGCATCTCTACGCGCAGAGCATGGTGCCGGTCGCAGGGAGCTGCGCAGAGCGGTTTGTGTGGAAAGACGCCAGACCGGCGCTTAGCTTCAGAGAGTTCCGTATCTCCATCTTCTGCCTCTCTTGTTTCTTTACACTTAGGAAAAAAGCTTTTCCACGACGTCTTGCAAGGAGAAACTGTGCTAGTGCAGAAAACAACCCGGATGTCATTCTCCAAGTGGCACAGAGGTCTGCAGAGTGTTTCGCAAGAAGCAAAAGATACTTCTCCAAAAGCCCTTCTATTCCTTCTATAACGTGAATGAGAGTGGGAAGAGATTGGTAAAGTACAGTTTTGGATAAGGTTGAAAGCTGCCCTCACTATGCCGCTGTTGTGCGGCTTGGTTCTGCGCCTTTCGGAAGCTGCCACGCTCTCCGTCTCCCGGAGGCAAAGAAGTTGACTTCTTCGCGCGCAGAGCATTGTGCTTTGTGCGGTGAGCTGCGGAGCAAGGCTTGTGTGGAAATACGCCACGCACCGGCGATCAGCTTGGGAGAGCCCGGTATCGCGGTCTTCTCCCTCTCTTGTCGCCTAATAGTTAGCAAGAAGCTTTTCCACTCTGTTTTGAAGAAGAAAGTGTGCCAGTAAAGAAAACCTCCCCAGTCTTCGTCTAGAATGTACACGGAAGTCTTTCGAGTGTTTAGGAAGACGTAAAAGAGAAATGCCATAAAACTGCTTCAATTCCAATCCTAATGTCAATGGGAAAGGTAAAAGAGTGGGAAAGTACTGTTTTCTCTCCGTTTGAAAGCTGCTCACACTATGCCGGGGTGTGCGGCTTGCTTCTTCGCCTTTCGGAAGCTGCCCCTCACTCCGTCTCTTGGAGGGGAAGAAGCAGAATCTTTGCGCACAGAGCATTGTGCCGGTCGCAGGGAGCTGCGGAGAGCGGCTTGTGTGGAAAAACGCCAGGCACCTGCGATTAGCTTCGGAGAGCTGCGTATCTGCGTCTTCTGCCTCTCTTGTGGCCCTACATTTAGCAAAACCTTTTCCAATATGTCTGGCAAGGAGAAACTGTGCAAGTGCAGAAAACATCCCCATCTTCTTCGAAAAGTTGCACGGAGGACTGCAGAGTGTTAAGCACGAAGCAAAAGACAGATGCCAAAATGTCCTTTTCGAGAAGAATGTCAATGGAAGAGGCAGGAGACTGGGAAGCTACTGTTTTCTAGAAAGTTGAAAGGTGATGACAGAATGCCGGTGTTGTGCGGCTTGCTTCTTCGCCTTTCCGAAGCCGCCTTTCTCTCCGTCTCCCGAAGGCGAAGAAGCGGCATCTTTGAGCGCACAGCATGGTGCCGGTGGCAGGGAGCTCCGGAGAGCGGCTTGAGTGGAAAGACACCAGGGACCGGTGTTTTACTTGGGGGAGCTCCGAATTTCAGTCTTCTAGCTCTCTTGCTGCCTAACACTAAGTAAAAAGCTTTTCCACTACGTCTGGCAAGGAGAACCTGTGCCAGTAGAGAAAATATCGCCGATCTTGTTCTAGATCTGCACGGAGGTCTGCAGAACGTTTAGCAAGGAGCAAAAGATAGTTGTCCAAAACTCTTTCCATTGGAATAGAAGGAGAATGGCAATGGGTGGAGAGTAGCAAGGGAGTGTTTTCTCTCAGTTTGGAAGCTGCCCTCAGTATGCGGCTCTTGCTCGTCTTGGTTCTTCGCCTTTCGGAAGCTGCTGCTCTCTCCGTCTCCTGGAGGCAAAGAAGTGGCTTCCTCGTCGCAGAGAGCGTTGTGCTGCTGGCGGTGAGCTCTAGACAGGGGCTTGTGCTCTGAGACCCCAGAGACCGGCGCTTAGCTTCGGTGAGCTCTGTATATCTTTGGCCTCTGCCTCTCTTGCCGCCTAACACTCAGCAAAGAGCTTCTCCTTCATATCTTGCAAGGAGAAACTCTGCCGCTAGAGAAAAGATCTCCGTCTCTGGCTAGAAATTGCACGGTGGTCTGCAGAGTGTTTAGAGAGAAGCACAAGACTGTTGCCAAAAACTCCTTCAATTCAAAAGTTCATGTCAATGGAAAAGGTAAAAGAGTGGGAAAGTACTGGTTTTGTACATTTGAAAGCTGCTCAAACTATGCCGGGGTGTGCGTCTTGCTCCTTCGCCTTTCGAAAACTGCCCCTTCTCTCCGTCTCCCGGAGGCGAAGAAATGGCATCTTTGCGCACAGAGCATGGTGGCGGTCGCTGGGAGCTGCGGAGAGCGGCTTATGCTGAAAAACACCAGGGACCGGCGTTTAACTTGGGAGAGCTCCGAATTCCGGTCTTCTGCCTCTCTTGCCGCCTAACACTTAGAAAAAGCTTTTCCACGATGTCTTGCAAGGAGAAACTGTGCTAGTGCAGAAAACAACCCGGATGTCATTCTCCAAGTGGCACAGAGGTCTGCAGAGTGTTTCGCAAGAAGCAAAAGATACTTCTCCAAAAGCCCTTCTATTCCTTCTATAACGTGAATGAGAGTGGGAAGAGATTGGTAAAGTACAGTTTTGGATAAGGTTGAAAGCTGCCCTCACTATGCCGCTGTTGTGCGGCTTGGTTCTGCGCCTTTCGGAAGCTGCCACGCTCTCCGTCTCCCGGAGGCAAAGAAGTTGACTTCTTCGCGCGCAGAGCATTGTGCTTTGTGCGGTGAGCTGCGGAGCGGGGCTTGTGCCAAAACACACCCCGGACAGGCGCTTAGCTTCAGAGAGCTCCGGATCTCCTTCTTCTGTCTTTCTTGTCACCTAAAACTTTACAGAAAGCTAAACCACCATATCTGCAAGGAGAAACTCTGCCACTAGAGAAAACATGCCCAATCTCTTGCTAGAAATTGCACGGCGGTCTGCAGAGTGTTTAGAGAGAAGCAAAAGATAGATGCCTAAAATTCCTTCAATTCAAATATGAATGTCAATGGAAATGATAAAACAGTGGTAAGGTAGTGTTTTCTCTCCGTTTCAAAGCTGCTCACACGATGGCGGGGTGTGCGGCTTGCTTCTTCGCCTTTCGGAAGCTGCCCCTCTCTCCGTCTCCCGAAGGCGAAGAAGCGGCATCTTTACACACAGAGCATGCTGCCGGTCACTGGGAGCTCCGGAGAGCGGCTTGTGTGGAAAGACACCGGGGACCGGCGTTTTTCTTGGGAGAGCTCTCCGTTTCGGACTTCTGACTCTCTTGCCGCCTAACACTAAGTAAAAAGCTTTTTCCACTATGGCTTGCAAAGAGTAACTCTGTCAGTAGAGAAAACCTCTCCAGTCTCTTGCTAGAAATTGCACGGTGGTCTGCAGAATGTTTAGCACGAAGCAAAAGACAGACGCCAAAACCTGTTTCTATTCAAATATGAATGTCAATGGAAAAGGTAAAACTGTGGGAAAGTACTGTTTTCTCTCCGTTGGAAAGGTGCTCACCCTATGACGGGGTGCGCGGCTTGGTTCCTCGCCTTTTGGAAGCTGCCGCTCTCTCCGTCTCCCAGAGGCGAAGAAGCGGCATCTCTACGCGCAGAGCATGGTGCCGGTCGCAGGGAGCTGCGCAGAGCGGTTTGTGTGGAAAGACGCCAGACCGGCGCTTAGCTTCAGAGAGTTCCGTATCTCCATCTTCTGCCTCTCTTGTTTCTTTACACTTAGGAAAAAAGCTTTTCCACGACGTCTTGCAAGGAGAAACTGTGCTAGTGCAGAAAACAACCCGGATGTCATTCTCCAAGTGGCACAGAGGTCTGCAGAGTGTTTCGCAAGAAGCAAAAGATACTTCTCCAAAAGCCCTTCTATTCCTTCTATAACGTGAATGAGAGTGGGAAGAGATTGGTAAAGTACAGTTTTGGATAAGGTTGAAAGCTGCCCTCACTATGCCGCTGTTGTGCGGCTTGGTTCTGCGCCTTTCGGAAGCTGCCACGCTCTCCGTCTCCCGGAGGCAAAGAAGTTGACTTCTTCGCGCGCAGAGCATTGTGCTTTGTGCGGTGAGCTGCGGAGCAAGGCTTGTGTGGAAATACGCCACGCACCGGCGATCAGCTTGGGAGAGCCCGGTATCGCGGTCTTCTCCCTCTCTTGTCGCCTAATAGTTAGCAAGAAGCTTTTCCACTCTGTTTTGAAGAAGAAAGTGTGCCAGTAAAGAAAACCTCCCCAGTCTTCGTCTAGAATGTACACGGAAGTCTTTCGAGTGTTTAGGAAGACGTAAAAGAGAAATGCCATAAAACTGCTTCAATTCCAATCCTAATGTCAATGGGAAAGGTAAAAGAGTGGGAAAGTACTGTTTTCTCTCCGTTTGAAAGCTGCTCACACTATGCCGGGGTGTGCGGCTTGCTTCTTCGCCTTTCGGAAGCTGCCCCTCACTCCGTCTCTTGGAGGGGAAGAAGCAGAATCTTTGCGCACAGAGCATTGTGCCGGTCGCAGGGAGCTGCGGAGAGCGGCTTGTGTGGAAAAACGCCAGGCACCTGCGATTAGCTTCGGAGAGCTGCGTATCTGCGTCTTCTGCCTCTCTTGTGGCCCTACATTTAGCAAAACCTTTTCCAATATGTCTGGCAAGGAGAAACTGTGCAAGTGCAGAAAACATCCCCATCTTCTTCGAAAAGTTGCACGGAGGACTGCAGAGTGTTAAGCACGAAGCAAAAGACAGATGCCAAAATGTCCTTTTCGAGAAGAATGTCAATGGAAGAGGCAGGAGACTGGGAAGCTACTGTTTTCTAGAAAGTTGAAAGGTGATGACAGAATGCCGGTGTTGTGCGGCTTGCTTCTTCGCCTTTCCGAAGCCGCCTTTCTCTCCGTCTCCCGAAGGCGAAGAAGCGGCATCTTTGAGCGCACAGCATGGTGCCGGTGGCAGGGAGCTCCGGAGAGCGGCTTGAGTGGAAAGACACCAGGGACCGGTGTTTTACTTGGGGGAGCTCCGAATTTCAGTCTTCTAGCTCTCTTGCTGCCTAACACTAAGTAAAAAGCTTTTCCACTACGTCTGGCAAGGAGAACCTGTGCCAGTAGAGAAAATATCGCCGATCTTGTTCTAGATCTGCACGGAGGTCTGCAGAACGTTTAGCAAGGAGCAAAAGATAGTTGTCCAAAACTCTTTCCATTGGAATAGAAGGAGAATGGCAATGGGTGGAGAGTAGCAAGGGAGTGTTTTCTCTCAGTTTGGAAGCTGCCCTCAGTATGCGGCTCTTGCTCGTCTTGGTTCTTCGCCTTTCGGAAGCTGCTGCTCTCTCCGTCTCCTGGAGGCAAAGAAGTGGCTTCCTCGTCGCAGAGAGCGTTGTGCTGCTGGCGGTGAGCTCTAGACAGGGGCTTGTGCTCTGAGACCCCAGAGACCGGCGCTTAGCTTCGGTGAGCTCTGTATATCTTTGGCCTCTGCCTCTCTTGCCGCCTAACACTCAGCAAAGAGCTTCTCCTTCATATCTTGCAAGGAGAAACTCTGCCGCTAGAGAAAAGATCTCCGTCTCTGGCTAGAAATTGCACGGTGGTCTGCAGAGTGTTTAGAGAGAAGCACAAGACTGTTGCCAAAAACTCCTTCAATTCAAAAGTTCATGTCAATGGAAAAGGTAAAAGAGTGGGAAAGTACTGGTTTTGTACATTTGAAAGCTGCTCAAACTATGCCGGGGTGTGCGTCTTGCTCCTTCGCCTTTCGAAAACTGCCCCTTCTCTCCGTCTCCCGGAGGCGAAGAAATGGCATCTTTGCGCACAGAGCATGGTGGCGGTCGCTGGGAGCTGCGGAGAGCGGCTTATGCTGAAAAACACCAGGGACCGGCGTTTAACTTGGGAGAGCTCCGAATTCCGGTCTTCTGCCTCTCTTGCCGCCTAACACTTAGAAAAAGCTTTTCCACGATGTCTTGCAAGGAGAAACTGTGCTAGTGCAGAAAACAACCCGGATGTCATTCTCCAAGTGGCACAGAGGTCTGCAGAGTGTTTCGCAAGAAGCAAAAGATACTTCTCCAAAAGCCCTTCTATTCCTTCTATAACGTGAATGAGAGTGGGAAGAGATTGGTAAAGTACAGTTTTGGATAAGGTTGAAAGCTGCCCTCACTATGCCGCTGTTGTGCGGCTTGGTTCTGCGCCTTTCGGAAGCTGCCACGCTCTCCGTCTCCCGGAGGCAAAGAAGTTGACTTCTTCGCGCGCAGAGCATTGTGCTTTGTGCGGTGAGCTGCGGAGCGGGGCTTGTGCCAAAACACACCCCGGACAGGCGCTTAGCTTCAGAGAGCTCCGGATCTCCTTCTTCTGTCTTTCTTGTCACCTAAAACTTTACAGAAAGCTAAACCACCATATCTGCAAGGAGAAACTCTGCCACTAGAGAAAACATGCCCAATCTCTTGCTAGAAATTGCACGGCGGTCTGCAGAGTGTTTAGAGAGAAGCAAAAGATAGATGCCTAAAATTCCTTCAATTCAAATATGAATGTCAATGGAAATGATAAAACAGTGGTAAGGTAGTGTTTTCTCTCCGTTTCAAAGCTGCTCACACGATGGCGGGGTGTGCGGCTTGCTTCTTCGCCTTTCGGAAGCTGCCCCTCTCTCCGTCTCCCGAAGGCGAAGAAGCGGCATCTTTACACACAGAGCATGCTGCCGGTCACTGGGAGCTCCGGAGAGCGGCTTGTGTGGAAAGACACCGGGGACCGGCGTTTTTCTTGGGAGAGCTCTCCGTTTCGGACTTCTGACTCTCTTGCCGCCTAACACTAAGTAAAAAGCTTTTTCCACTATGGCTTGCAAAGAGTAACTCTGTCAGTAGAGAAAACCTCTCCAGTCTCTTGCTAGAAATTGCACGGTGGTCTGCAGAATGTTTAGCACGAAGCAAAAGACAGACGCCAAAACCTGTTTCTATTCAAATATGAATGTCAATGGAAAAGGTAAAACTGTGGGAAAGTACTGTTTTCTCTCCGTTGGAAAGGTGCTCACCCTATGACGGGGTGCGCGGCTTGGTTCCTCGCCTTTTGGAAGCTGCCGCTCTCTCCGTCTCCCAGAGGCGAAGAAGCGGCATCTCTACGCGCAGAGCATGGTGCCGGTCGCAGGGAGCTGCGCAGAGCGGTTTGTGTGGAAAGACGCCAGACCGGCGCTTAGCTTCAGAGAGTTCCGTATCTCCATCTTCTGCCTCTCTTGTTTCTTTACACTTAGGAAAATGCTTTTCCACGACGTCTTGCAAGGAGAAACTGTGCTAGTGCAGAAAACAACCCGGATGTCATTCTCCAAGTGGCACAGAGGTCTGCAGAGTGTTTCGCAAGAAGCAAAAGATACTTCTCCAAAAGCCCTTCTATTCCTTCTATAACGTGAATGAGAGTGGGAAGAGATTGGTAAAGTACAGTTTTGGATAAGGTTGAAAGCTGCCCTCACTATGCCGCTGTTGTGCGGCTTGGTTCTGCGCCTTTCGGAAGCTGCCACGCTCTCCGTCTCCCGGAGGCAAAGAAGTTGACTTCTTCGCGCGCAGAGCATTGTGCTTTGTGCGGTGAGCTGCGGAGCAAGGCTTGTGTGGAAATACGCCACGCACCGGCGATCAGCTTGGGAGAGCCCGGTATCGCGGTCTTCTCCCTCTCTTGTCGCCTAATAGTTAGCAAGAAGCTTTTCCACTCTGTTTTGAAGAAGAAAGTGTGCCAGTAAAGAAAACCTCCCCAGTCTTCGTCTAGAATGTACACGGAAGTCTTTCGAGTGTTTAGGAAGACGTAAAAGAGAAATGCCATAAAACTGCTTCAATTCCAATCCTAATGTCAATGGGAAAGGTAAAAGAGTGGGAAAGTACTGTTTTCTCTCCGTTTGAAAGCTGCTCACACTATGCCGGGGTGTGCGGCTTGCTTCTTCGCCTTTCGGAAGCTGCCCCTCACTCCGTCTCTTGGAGGGGAAGAAGCAGAATCTTTGCGCACAGAGCATTGTGCCGGTCGCAGGGAGCTGCGGAGAGCGGCTTGTGTGGAAAAACGCCAGGCACCTGCGATTAGCTTCGGAGAGCTGCGTATCTGCGTCTTCTGCCTCTCTTGTGGCCCTACATTTAGCAAAACCTTTTCCAATATGTCTGGCAAGGAGAAACTGTGCAAGTGCAGAAAACATCCCCATCTTCTTCGAAAAGTTGCACGGAGGACTGCAGAGTGTTAAGCACGAAGCAAAAGACAGATGCCAAAATGTCCTTTTCGAGAAGAATGTCAATGGAAGAGGCAGGAGACTGGGAAGCTACTGTTTTCTAGAAAGTTGAAAGGTGATGACAGAATGCCGGTGTTGTGCGGCTTGCTTCTTCGCCTTTCCGAAGCCGCCTTTCTCTCCGTCTCCCGAAGGCGAAGAAGCGGCATCTTTGAGCGCACAGCATGGTGCCGGTGGCAGGGAGCTCCGGAGAGCGGCTTGAGTGGAAAGACACCAGGGACCGGTGTTTTACTTGGGGGAGCTCCGAATTTCAGTCTTCTAGCTCTCTTGCTGCCTAACACTAAGTAAAAAGCTTTTCCACTACGTCTGGCAAGGAGAACCTGTGCCAGTAGAGAAAATATCGCCGATCTTGTTCTACATCTGCACGGAGGTCTGCAGAACGTTTAGCAAGGAGCAAAAGATAGTTGTCCAAAACTCTTTCCATTGGAATAGAAGGAGAATGGCAATGGGTGGAGAGTAGCAAGGGAGTGTTTTCTCTCAGTTTGGAAGCTGCCCTCAGTATGCGGCTCTTGCTCGTCTTGGTTCTTCGCCTTTCGGAAGCTGCTGCTCTCTCCGTCTCCTGGAGGCAAAGAAGTGGCTTCCTCGTCGCAGAGAGCGTTGTGCTGCTGGCGGTGAGCTCTAGACAGGGGCTTGTGCTCTGAGACCCCAGAGACCGGCGCTTAGCTTCGGTGAGCTCTGTATATCTTTGGCCTCTGCCTCTCTTGCCGCCTAACACTCAGCAAAGAGCTTCTCCTTCATATCTTGCAAGGAGAAACTCTGCCGCTAGAGAAAAGATCTCCGTCTCTGGCTAGAAATTGCACGGTGGTCTGCAGAGTGTTTAGAGAGAAGCACAAGACTGTTGCCAAAAACTCCTTCAATTCAAAAGTTCATGTCAATGGAAAAGGTAAAAGAGTGGGAAAGTACTGGTTTTGTACATTTGAAAGCTGCTCAAACTATGCCGGGGTGTGCGTCTTGCTCCTTCGCCTTTCGAAAACTGCCCCTTCTCTCCGTCTCCCGGAGGCGAAGAAATGGCATCTTTGCGCACAGAGCATGGTGGCGGTCGCTGGGAGCTGCGGAGAGCGGCTTATGCTGAAAAACACCAGGGACCGGCGTTTAACTTGGGAGAGCTCCGAATTCCGGTCTTCTGCCTCTCTTGCCGCCTAACACTTAGAAAAAGCTTTTCCACGATGTCTTGCAAGGAGAAACTGTGCTAGTGCAGAAAACAACCCGGATGTCATTCTCCAAGTGGCACAGAGGTCTGCAGAGTGTTTCGCAAGAAGCAAAAGATAGTTCTCCAAAAGCCCTTCTATTCCTTCTATAACGTGAATGAGAGTGGGAAGAGATTGGTAAAGTACAGTTTTGGATAAGGTTGAAAGCTGCCCTCACTATGCCGCTGTTGTGCGGCTTGGTTCTGCGCCTTTCGGAAGCTGCCACGCTCTCCGTCTCCCGGAGGCAAAGAAGTTGACTTCTTCGCGCGCAGAGCATTGTGCTTTGTGCGGTGAGCTGCGGAGCAAGGCTTGTGTGGAAATACGCCACGCACCGGCGATCAGCTTGGGAGAGCCCGGTATCGCGGTCTTCTCCCTCTCTTGTCGCCTAATAGTTAGCAAGAAGCTTTTCCACTCTGTTTTGAAGAAGAAAGTGTGCCAGTAAAGAAAACCTCCCCAGTCTTCGTCTAGAATGTACACGGAAGTCTTTCGAGTGTTTAGGAAGACGTAAAAGAGAAATGCCATAAAACTGCTTCAATTCCAATCCTAATGTCAATGGGAAAGGTAAAAGAGTGGGAAAGTACTGTTTTCTCTCCGTTTGAAAGCTGCTCACACTATGCCGGGGTGTGCGGCTTGCTTCTTCGCCTTTCGGAAGCTGCCCCTCACTCCGTCTCTTGGAGGGGAAGAAGCAGAATCTTTGCGCACAGAGCATTGTGCCGGTCGCAGGGAGCTGCGGAGAGCGGCTTGTGTGGAAAAACGCCAGGCACCTGCGATTAGCTTCGGAGAGCTGCGTATCTGCGTCTTCTGCCTCTCTTGTGGCCCTACATTTAGCAAAACCTTTTCCAATATGTCTGGCAAGGAGAAACTGTGCAAGTGCAGAAAACATCCCCATCTTCTTCGAAAAGTTGCACGGAGGACTGCAGAGTGTTAAGCACGAAGCAAAAGACAGATGCCAAAATGTCCTTTTCGAGAAGAATGTCAATGGAAGAGGCAGGAGACTGGGAAGCTACTGTTTTCTAGAAAGTTGAAAGGTGATGACAGAATGCCGGTGTTGTGCGGCTTGCTTCTTCGCCTTTCCGAAGCCGCCTTTCTCTCCGTCTCCCGAAGGCGAAGAAGCGGCATCTTTGAGCGCACAGCATGGTGCCGGTGGCAGGGAGCTCCGGAGAGCGGCTTGAGTGGAAAGACACCAGGGACCGGTGTTTTACTTGGGGGAGCTCCGAATTTCAGTCTTCTAGCTCTCTTGCTGCCTAACACTAAGTAAAAAGCTTTTCCACTACGTCTGGCAAGGAGAACCTGTGCCAGTAGAGAAAATATCGCCGATCTTGTTCTACATCTGCACGGAGGTCTGCAGAACGTTTAGCAAGGAGCAAAAGATAGTTGTCCAAAACTCTTTCCATTGGAATAGAAGGAGAATGGCAATGGGTGGAGAGTAGCAAGGGAGTGTTTTCTCTCAGTTTGGAAGCTGCCCTCAGTATGCGGCTCTTGCTCGTCTTGGTTCTTCGCCTTTCGGAAGCTGCTGCTCTCTCCGTCTCCTGGAGGCAAAGAAGTGGCTTCCTCGTCGCAGAGAGCGTTGTGCTGCTGGCGGTGAGCTCTAGACAGGGGCTTGTGCTCTGAGACCCCAGAGACCGGCGCTTAGCTTCGGTGAGCTCTGTATATCTTTGGCCTCTGCCTCTCTTGCCGCCTAACACTCAGCAAAGAGCTTCTCCTTCATATCTTGCAAGGAGAAACTCTGCCGCTAGAGAAAAGATCTCCGTCTCTGGCTAGAAATTGCACGGTGGTCTGCAGAGTGTTTAGAGAGAAGCACAAGACTGTTGCCAAAAACTCCTTCAATTCAAAAGTTCATGTCAATGGAAAAGGTAAAAGAGTGGGAAAGTACTGGTTTTGTACATTTGAAAGCTGCTCAAACTATGCCGGGGTGTGCGTCTTGCTCCTTCGCCTTTCGAAAACTGCCCCTTCTCTCCGTCTCCCGGAGGCGAAGAAATGGCATCTTTGCGCACAGAGCATGGTGGCGGTCGCTGGGAGCTGCGGAGAGCGGCTTATGCTGAAAAACACCAGGGACCGGCGTTTAACTTGGGAGAGCTCCGAATTCCGGTCTTCTGCCTCTCTTGCCGCCTAACACTTAGAAAAAGCTTTTCCACGATGTCTTGCAAGGAGAAACTGTGCTAGTGCAGAAAACAACCCGGATGTCATTCTCCAAGTGGCACAGAGGTCTGCAGAGTGTTTCGCAAGAAGCAAAAGATAGTTCTCCAAAAGCCCTTCTATTCCTTCTATAACGTGAATGAGAGTGGGAAGAGATTGGTAAAGTACAGTTTTGGATAAGGTTGAAAGCTGCCCTCACTATGCCGCTGTTGTGCGGCTTGGTTCTGCGCCTTTCGGAAGCTGCCACGCTCTCCGTCTCCCGGAGGCAAAGAAGTTGACTTCTTCGCGCGCAGAGCATTGTGCTTTGTGCGGTGAGCTGCGGAGCGGGGCTTGTGCCAAAACACACCCCGGACAGGCGCTTAGCTTCAGAGAGCTCCGGATCTCCTTCTTCTGTCTTTCTTGTCACCTAAAACTTTACAGAAAGCTAAACCACCATATCTGCAAGGAGAAACTCTGCCACTAGAGAAAACATGCCCAATCTCTTGCTAGAAATTGCACGGCGGTCTGCAGAGTGTTTAGAGAGAAGCAAAAGATAGATGCCTAAAATTCCTTCAATTCAAATATGAATGTCAATGGAAATGATAAAACAGTGGTAAGGTAGTGTTTTCTCTCCGTTTCAAAGCTGCTCACACGATGGCGGGGTGTGCGGCTTGCTTCTTCGCCTTTCGGAAGCTGCCCCTCTCTCCGTCTCCCGAAGGCGAAGAAGCGGCATCTTTACACACAGAGCATGCTGCCGGTCACTGGGAGCTCCGGAGAGCGGCTTGTGTGGAAAGACACCGGGGACCGGCGTTTTTCTTGGGAGAGCTCTCCGTTTCGGACTTCTGACTCTCTTGCCGCCTAACACTAAGTAAAAAGCTTTTTCCACTATGGCTTGCAAAGAGTAACTCTGTCAGTAGAGAAAACCTCTCCAGTCTCTTGCTAGAAATTGCACGGTGGTCTGCAGAATGTTTAGCACGAAGCAAAAGACAGACGCCAAAACCTGTTTCTATTCAAATATGAATGTCAATGGAAAAGGTAAAACTGTGGGAAAGTACTGTTTTCTCTCCGTTGGAAAGGTGCTCACCCTATGACGGGGTGCGCGGCTTGGTTCCTCGCCTTTTGGAAGCTGCCGCTCTCTCCGTCTCCCAGAGGCGAAGAAGCGGCATCTCTACGCGCAGAGCATGGTGCCGGTCGCAGGGAGCTGCGCAGAGCGGTTTGTGTGGAAAGACGCCAGACCGGCGCTTAGCTTCAGAGAGTTCCGTATCTCCATCTTCTGCCTCTCTTGTTTCTTTACACTTAGGAAAATGCTTTTCCACGACGTCTTGCAAGGAGAAACTGTGCTAGTGCAGAAAACAACCCGGATGTCATTCTCCAAGTGGCACAGAGGTCTGCAGAGTGTTTCGCAAGAAGCAAAAGATAGTTCTCCAAAAGCCCTTCTATTCCTTCTATAACGTGAATGAGAGTGGGAAGAGATTGGTAAAGTACAGTTTTGGATAAGGTTGAAAGCTGCCCTCACTATGCCGCTGTTGTGCGGCTTGGTTCTGCGCCTTTCGGAAGCTGCCACGCTCTCCGTCTCCCGGAGGCAAAGAAGTTGACTTCTTCGCGCGCAGAGCATTGTGCTTTGTGCGGTGAGCTGCGGAGCAAGGCTTGTGTGGAAATACGCCACGCACCGGCGATCAGCTTGGGAGAGCCCGGTATCGCGGTCTTCTCCCTCTCTTGTCGCCTAATAGTTAGCAAGAAGCTTTTCCACTCTGTTTTGAAGAAGAAAGTGTGCCAGTAAAGAAAACCTCCCCAGTCTTCGTCTAGAATGTACACGGAAGTCTTTCGAGTGTTTAGGAAGACGTAAAAGAGAAATGCCATAAAACTGCTTCAATTCCAATCCTAATGTCAATGGGAAAGGTAAAAGAGTGGGAAAGTACTGTTTTCTCTCCGTTTGAAAGCTGCTCACACTATGCCGGGGTGTGCGGCTTGCTTCTTCGCCTTTCGGAAGCTGCCCCTCACTCCGTCTCTTGGAGGGGAAGAAGCAGAATCTTTGCGCACAGAGCATTGTGCCGGTCGCAGGGAGCTGCGGAGAGCGGCTTGTGTGGAAAAACGCCAGGCACCTGCGATTAGCTTCGGAGAGCTGCGTATCTGCGTCTTCTGCCTCTCTTGTGGCCCTACATTTAGCAAAACCTTTTCCAATATGTCTGGCAAGGAGAAACTGTGCAAGTGCAGAAAACATCCCCATCTTCTTCGAAAAGTTGCACGGAGGACTGCAGAGTGTTAAGCACGAAGCAAAAGACAGATGCCAAAATGTCCTTTTCGAGAAGAATGTCAATGGAAGAGGCAGGAGACTGGGAAGCTACTGTTTTCTAGAAAGTTGAAAGGTGATGACAGAATGCCGGTGTTGTGCGGCTTGCTTCTTCGCCTTTCCGAAGCCGCCTTTCTCTCCGTCTCCCGAAGGCGAAGAAGCGGCATCTTTGAGCGCACAGCATGGTGCCGGTGGCAGGGAGCTCCGGAGAGCGGCTTGAGTGGAAAGACACCAGGGACCGGTGTTTTACTTGGGGGAGCTCCGAATTTCAGTCTTCTAGCTCTCTTGCTGCCTAACACTAAGTAAAAAGCTTTTCCACTACGTCTGGCAAGGAGAACCTGTGCCAGTAGAGAAAATATCGCCGATCTTGTTCTACATCTGCACGGAGGTCTGCAGAACGTTTAGCAAGGAGCAAAAGATAGTTGTCCAAAACTCTTTTCATTGGAATAGAAGGAGAATGGCAATGGGTGGAGAGTAGCAAGGGAGTGTTTTCTCTCAGTTTGGAAGCTGCCCTCAGTATGCGGCTCTTGCTCGTCTTGGTTCTTCGCCTTTCGGAAGCTGCTGCTCTCTCCGTCTCCTGGAGGCAAAGAAGTGGCTTCCTCGTCGCAGAGAGCGTTGTGCTGCTGGCGGTGAGCTCTAGACAGGGGCTTGTGCTCTGAGACCCCAGAGACCGGCGCTTAGCTTCGGTGAGCTCTGTATATCTTTGGCCTCTGCCTCTCTTGCCGCCTAACACTCAGCAAAGAGCTTCTCCTTCATATCTTGCAAGGAGAAACTCTGCCGCTAGAGAAAAGATCTCCGTCTCTGGCTAGAAATTGCACGGTGGTCTGCAGAGTGTTTAGAGAGAAGCACAAGACTGTTGCCAAAAACTCCTTCAATTCAAAAGTTCATGTCAATGGAAAAGGTAAAAGAGTGGGAAAGTACTGGTTTTGTACATTTGAAAGCTGCTCAAACTATGCCGGGGTGTGCGTCTTGCTCCTTCGCCTTTCGAAAACTGCCCCTTCTCTCCGTCTCCCGGAGGCGAAGAAATGGCATCTTTGCGCACAGAGCATGGTGGCGGTCGCTGGGAGCTGCGGAGAGCGGCTTATGCTGAAAAACACCAGGGACCGGCGTTTAACTTGGGAGAGCTCCGAATTCCGGTCTTCTGCCTCTCTTGCCGCCTAACACTTAGAAAAAGCTTTTCCACGATGTCTTGCAAGGAGAAACTGTGCTAGTGCAGAAAACAACCCGGATGTCATTCTCCAAGTGGCACAGAGGTCTGCAGAGTGTTTCGCAAGAAGCAAAAGATAGTTCTCCAAAAGCCCTTCTATTCCTTCTATAACGTGAATGAGAGTGGGAAGAGATTGGTAAAGTACAGTTTTGGATAAGGTTGAAAGCTGCCCTCACTATGCCGCTGTTGTGCGGCTTGGTTCTGCGCCTTTCGGAAGCTGCCACGCTCTCCGTCTCCCGGAGGCAAAGAAGTTGACTTCTTCGCGCGCAGAGCATTGTGCTTTGTGCGGTGAGCTGCGGAGCAAGGCTTGTGTGGAAATACGCCACGCACCGGCGATCAGCTTGGGAGAGCCCGGTATCGCGGTCTTCTCCCTCTCTTGTCGCCTAATAGTTAGCAAGAAGCTTTTCCACTCTGTTTTGAAGAAGAAAGTGTGCCAGTAAAGAAAACCTCCCCAGTCTTCGTCTAGAATGTACACGGAAGTCTTTCGAGTGTTTAGGAAGACGTAAAAGAGAAATGCCATAAAACTGCTTCAATTCCAATCCTAATGTCAATGGGAAAGGTAAAAGAGTGGGAAAGTACTGTTTTCTCTCCGTTTGAAAGCTGCTCACACTATGCCGGGGTGTGCGGCTTGCTTCTTCGCCTTTCGGAAGCTGCCCCTCACTCCGTCTCTTGGAGGGGAAGAAGCAGAATCTTTGCGCACAGAGCATTGTGCCGGTCGCAGGGAGCTGCGGAGAGCGGCTTGTGTGGAAAAACGCCAGGCACCTGCGATTAGCTTCGGAGAGCTGCGTATCTGCGTCTTCTGCCTCTCTTGTGGCCCTACATTTAGCAAAACCTTTTCCAATATGTCTGGCAAGGAGAAACTGTGCAAGTGCAGAAAACATCCCCATCTTCTTCGAAAAGTTGCACGGAGGACTGCAGAGTGTTAAGCACGAAGCAAAAGACAGATGCCAAAATGTCCTTTTCGAGAAGAATGTCAATGGAAGAGGCAGGAGACTGGGAAGCTACTGTTTTCTAGAAAGTTGAAAGGTGATGACAGAATGCCGGTGTTGTGCGGCTTGCTTCTTCGCCTTTCCGAAGCCGCCTTTCTCTCCGTCTCCCGAAGGCGAAGAAGCGGCATCTTTGAGCGCACAGCATGGTGCCGGTGGCAGGGAGCTCCGGAGAGCGGCTTGAGTGGAAAGACACCAGGGACCGGTGTTTTACTTGGGGGAGCTCCGAATTTCAGTCTTCTAGCTCTCTTGCTGCCTAACACTAAGTAAAAAGCTTTTCCACTACGTCTGGCAAGGAGAACCTGTGCCAGTAGAGAAAATATCGCCGATCTTGTTCTAGATCTGCACGGAGGTCTGCAGAACGTTTAGCAAGGAGCAAAAGATAGTTGTCCAAAACTCTTTTCATTGGAATAGAAGGAGAATGGCAATGGGTGGAGAGTAGCAAGGGAGTGTTTTCTCTCAGTTTGGAAGCTGCCCTCAGTATGCGGCTCTTGCTCGTCTTGGTTCTTCGCCTTTCGGAAGCTGCTGCTCTCTCCGTCTCCTGGAGGCAAAGAAGTGGCTTCCTCGTCGCAGAGAGCGTTGTGCTGCTGGCGGTGAGCTCTAGACAGGGGCTTGTGCTCTGAGACCCCAGAGACCGGCGCTTAGCTTCGGTGAGCTCTGTATATCTTTGGCCTCTGCCTCTCTTGCCGCCTAACACTCAGCAAAGAGCTTCTCCTTCATATCTTGCAAGGAGAAACTCTGCCGCTAGAGAAAAGATCTCCGTCTCTGGCTAGAAATTGCACGGTGGTCTGCAGAGTGTTTAGAGAGAAGCACAAGACTGTTGCCAAAAACTCCTTCAATTCAAAAGTTCATGTCAATGGAAAAGGTAAAAGAGTGGGAAAGTACTGGTTTTGTACATTTGAAAGCTGCTCAAACTATGCCGGGGTGTGCGTCTTGCTCCTTCGCCTTTCGAAAACTGCCCCTTCTCTCCGTCTCCCGGAGGCGAAGAAATGGCATCTTTGCGCACAGAGCATGGTGGCGGTCGCTGGGAGCTGCGGAGAGCGGCTTATGCTGAAAAACACCAGGGACCGGCGTTTAACTTGGGAGAGCTCCGAATTCCGGTCTTCTGCCTCTCTTGCCGCCTAACACTTAGAAAAAGCTTTTCCACGATGTCTTGCAAGGAGAAACTGTGCTAGTGCAGAAAACAACCCGGATGTCATTCTCCAAGTGGCACAGAGGTCTGCAGAGTGTTTCGCAAGAAGCAAAAGATAGTTCTCCAAAAGCCCTTCTATTCCTTCTATAACGTGAATGAGAGTGGGAAGAGATTGGTAAAGTACAGTTTTGGATAAGGTTGAAAGCTGCCCTCACTATGCCGCTGTTGTGCGGCTTGGTTCTGCGCCTTTCGGAAGCTGCCACGCTCTCCGTCTCCCGGAGGCAAAGAAGTTGACTTCTTCGCGCGCAGAGCATTGTGCTTTGTGCGGTGAGCTGCGGAGCGGGGCTTGTGCCAAAACACACCCCGGACAGGCGCTTAGCTTCAGAGAGCTCCGGATCTCCTTCTTCTGTCTTTCTTGTCACCTAAAACTTTACAGAAAGCTAAACCACCATATCTGCAAGGAGAAACTCTGCCACTAGAGAAAACATGCCCAATCTCTTGCTAGAAATTGCACGGCGGTCTGCAGAGTGTTTAGAGAGAAGCAAAAGATAGATGCCTAAAATTCCTTCAATTCAAATATGAATGTCAATGGAAATGATAAAACAGTGGTAAGGTAGTGTTTTCTCTCCGTTTCAAAGCTGCTCACACGATGGCGGGGTGTGCGGCTTGCTTCTTCGCCTTTCGGAAGCTGCCCCTCTCTCCGTCTCCCGAAGGCGAAGAAGCGGCATCTTTACACACAGAGCATGCTGCCGGTCACTGGGAGCTCCGGAGAGCGGCTTGTGTGGAAAGACACCGGGGACCGGCGTTTTTCTTGGGAGAGCTCTCCGTTTCGGACTTCTGACTCTCTTGCCGCCTAACACTAAGTAAAAAGCTTTTTCCACTATGGCTTGCAAAGAGTAACTCTGTCAGTAGAGAAAACCTCTCCAGTCTCTTGCTAGAAATTGCACGGTGGTCTGCAGAATGTTTAGCACGAAGCAAAAGACAGACGCCAAAACCTGTTTCTATTCAAATATGAATGTCAATGGAAAAGGTAAAACTGTGGGAAAGTACTGTTTTCTCTCCGTTGGAAAGGTGCTCACCCTATGACGGGGTGCGCGGCTTGGTTCCTCGCCTTTTGGAAGCTGCCGCTCTCTCCGTCTCCCAGAGGCGAAGAAGCGGCATCTCTACGCGCAGAGCATGGTGCCGGTCGCAGGGAGCTGCGCAGAGCGGTTTGTGTGGAAAGACGCCAGACCGGCGCTTAGCTTCAGAGAGTTCCGTATCTCCATCTTCTGCCTCTCTTGTTTCTTTACACTTAGGAAAATGCTTTTCCACGACGTCTTGCAAGGAGAAACTGTGCTAGTGCAGAAAACAACCCGGATGTCATTCTCCAAGTGGCACAGAGGTCTGCAGAGTGTTTCGCAAGAAGCAAAAGATAGTTCTCCAAAAGCCCTTCTATTCCTTCTATAACGTGAATGAGAGTGGGAAGAGATTGGTAAAGTACAGTTTTGGATAAGGTTGAAAGCTGCCCTCACTATGCCGCTGTTGTGCGGCTTGGTTCTGCGCCTTTCGGAAGCTGCCACGCTCTCCGTCTCCCGGAGGCAAAGAAGTTGACTTCTTCGCGCGCAGAGCATTGTGCTTTGTGCGGTGAGCTGCGGAGCAAGGCTTGTGTGGAAATACGCCACGCACCGGCGATCAGCTTGGGAGAGCCCGGTATCGCGGTCTTCTCCCTCTCTTGTCGCCTAATAGTTAGCAAGAAGCTTTTCCACTCTGTTTTGAAGAAGAAAGTGTGCCAGTAAAGAAAACCTCCCCAGTCTTCGTCTAGAATGTACACGGAAGTCTTTCGAGTGTTTAGGAAGACGTAAAAGAGAAATGCCATAAAACTGCTTCAATTCCAATCCTAATGTCAATGGGAAAGGTAAAAGAGTGGGAAAGTACTGTTTTCTCTCCGTTTGAAAGCTGCTCACACTATGCCGGGGTGTGCGGCTTGCTTCTTCGCCTTTCGGAAGCTGCCCCTCACTCCGTCTCTTGGAGGGGAAGAAGCAGAATCTTTGCGCACAGAGCATTGTGCCGGTCGCAGGGAGCTGCGGAGAGCGGCTTGTGTGGAAAAACGCCAGGCACCTGCGATTAGCTTCGGAGAGCTGCGTATCTGCGTCTTCTGCCTCTCTTGTGGCCCTACATTTAGCAAAACCTTTTCCAATATGTCTGGCAAGGAGAAACTGTGCAAGTGCAGAAAACATCCCCATCTTCTTCGAAAAGTTGCACGGAGGACTGCAGAGTGTTAAGCACGAAGCAAAAGACAGATGCCAAAATGTCCTTTTCGAGAAGAATGTCAATGGAAGAGGCAGGAGACTGGGAAGCTACTGTTTTCTAGAAAGTTGAAAGGTGATGACAGAATGCCGGTGTTGTGCGGCTTGCTTCTTCGCCTTTCCGAAGCCGCCTTTCTCTCCGTCTCCCGAAGGCGAAGAAGCGGCATCTTTGAGCGCACAGCATGGTGCCGGTGGCAGGGAGCTCCGGAGAGCGGCTTGAGTGGAAAGACACCAGGGACCGGTGTTTTACTTGGGGGAGCTCCGAATTTCAGTCTTCTAGCTCTCTTGCTGCCTAACACTAAGTAAAAAGCTTTTCCACTACGTCTGGCAAGGAGAACCTGTGCCAGTAGAGAAAATATCGCCGATCTTGTTCTACATCTGCACGGAGGTCTGCAGAACGTTTAGCAAGGAGCAAAAGATAGTTGTCCAAAACTCTTTCCATTGGAATAGAAGGAGAATGGCAATGGGTGGAGAGTAGCAAGGGAGTGTTTTCTCTCAGTTTGGAAGCTGCCCTCAGTATGCGGCTCTTGCTCGTCTTGGTTCTTCGCCTTTCGGAAGCTGCTGCTCTCTCCGTCTCCTGGAGGCAAAGAAGTGGCTTCCTCGTCGCAGAGAGCGTTGTGCTGCTGGCGGTGAGCTCTAGACAGGGGCTTGTGCTCTGAGACCCCAGAGACCGGCGCTTAGCTTCGGTGAGCTCTGTATATCTTTGGCCTCTGCCTCTCTTGCCGCCTAACACTCAGCAAAGAGCTTCTCCTTCATATCTTGCAAGGAGAAACTCTGCCGCTAGAGAAAAGATCTCCGTCTCTGGCTAGAAATTGCACGGTGGTCTGCAGAGTGTTTAGAGAGAAGCACAAGACTGTTGCCAAAAACTCCTTCAATTCAAAAGTTCATGTCAATGGAAAAGGTAAAAGAGTGGGAAAGTACTGGTTTTGTACATTTGAAAGCTGCTCAAACTATGCCGGGGTGTGCGTCTTGCTCCTTCGCCTTTCGAAAACTGCCCCTTCTCTCCGTCTCCCGGAGGCGAAGAAATGGCATCTTTGCGCACAGAGCATGGTGGCGGTCGCTGGGAGCTGCGGAGAGCGGCTTATGCTGAAAAACACCAGGGACCGGCGTTTAACTTGGGAGAGCTCCGAATTCCGGTCTTCTGCCTCTCTTGCCGCCTAACACTTAGAAAAAGCTTTTCCACGATGTCTTGCAAGGAGAAACTGTGCTAGTGCAGAAAACAACCCGGATGTCATTCTCCAAGTGGCACAGAGGTCTGCAGAGTGTTTCGCAAGAAGCAAAAGATAGTTCTCCAAAAGCCCTTCTATTCCTTCTATAACGTGAATGAGAGTGGGAAGAGATTGGTAAAGTACAGTTTTGGATAAGGTTGAAAGCTGCCCTCACTATGCCGCTGTTGTGCGGCTTGGTTCTGCGCCTTTCGGAAGCTGCCACGCTCTCCGTCTCCCGGAGGCAAAGAAGTTGACTTCTTCGCGCGCAGAGCATTGTGCTTTGTGCGGTGAGCTGCGGAGCGGGGCTTGTGCCAAAACACACCCCGGACAGGCGCTTAGCTTCAGAGAGCTCCGGATCTCCTTCTTCTGTCTTTCTTGTCACCTAAAACTTTACAGAAAGCTAAACCACCATATCTGCAAGGAGAAACTCTGCCACTAGAGAAAACATGCCCAATCTCTTGCTAGAAATTGCACGGCGGTCTGCAGAGTGTTTAGAGAGAAGCAAAAGATAGATGCCTAAAATTCCTTCAATTCAAATATGAATGTCAATGGAAATGATAAAACAGTGGTAAGGTAGTGTTTTCTCTCCGTTTCAAAGCTGCTCACACGATGGCGGGGTGTGCGGCTTGCTTCTTCGCCTTTCGGAAGCTGCCCCTCTCTCCGTCTCCCGAAGGCGAAGAAGCGGCATCTTTACACACAGAGCATGCTGCCGGTCACTGGGAGCTCCGGAGAGCGGCTTGTGTGGAAAGACACCGGGGACCGGCGTTTTTCTTGGGAGAGCTCTCCGTTTCGGACTTCTGACTCTCTTGCCGCCTAACACTAAGTAAAAAGCTTTTTCCACTATGGCTTGCAAAGAGTAACTCTGTCAGTAGAGAAAACCTCTCCAGTCTCTTGCTAGAAATTGCACGGTGGTCTGCAGAATGTTTAGCACGAAGCAAAAGACAGACGCCAAAACCTGTTTCTATTCAAATATGAATGTCAATGGAAAAGGTAAAACTGTGGGAAAGTACTGTTTTCTCTCCGTTGGAAAGGTGCTCACCCTATGACGGGGTGCGCGGCTTGGTTCCTCGCCTTTTGGAAGCTGCCGCTCTCTCCGTCTCCCAGAGGCGAAGAAGCGGCATCTCTACGCGCAGAGCATGGTGCCGGTCGCAGGGAGCTGCGCAGAGCGGTTTGTGTGGAAAGACGCCAGACCGGCGCTTAGCTTCAGAGAGTTCCGTATCTCCATCTTCTGCCTCTCTTGTTTCTTTACACTTAGGAAAATGCTTTTCCACGACGTCTTGCAAGGAGAAACTGTGCTAGTGCAGAAAACAACCCGGATGTCATTCTCCAAGTGGCACAGAGGTCTGCAGAGTGTTTCGCAAGAAGCAAAAGATAGTTCTCCAAAAGCCCTTCTATTCCTTCTATAACGTGAATGAGAGTGGGAAGAGATTGGTAAAGTACAGTTTTGGATAAGGTTGAAAGCTGCCCTCACTATGCCGCTGTTGTGCGGCTTGGTTCTGCGCCTTTCGGAAGCTGCCACGCTCTCCGTCTCCCGGAGGCAAAGAAGTTGACTTCTTCGCGCGCAGAGCATTGTGCTTTGTGCGGTGAGCTGCGGAGCAAGGCTTGTGTGGAAATACGCCACGCACCGGCGATCAGCTTGGGAGAGCCCGGTATCGCGGTCTTCTCCCTCTCTTGTCGCCTAATAGTTAGCAAGAAGCTTTTCCACTCTGTTTTGAAGAAGAAAGTGTGCCAGTAAAGAAAACCTCCCCAGTCTTCGTCTAGAATGTACACGGAAGTCTTTCGAGTGTTTAGGAAGACGTAAAAGAGAAATGCCATAAAACTGCTTCAATTCCAATCCTAATGTCAATGGGAAAGGTAAAAGAGTGGGAAAGTACTGTTTTCTCTCCGTTTGAAAGCTGCTCACACTATGCCGGGGTGTGCGGCTTGCTTCTTCGCCTTTCGGAAGCTGCCCCTCACTCCGTCTCTTGGAGGGGAAGAAGCAGAATCTTTGCGCACAGAGCATTGTGCCGGTCGCAGGGAGCTGCGGAGAGCGGCTTGTGTGGAAAAACGCCAGGCACCTGCGATTAGCTTCGGAGAGCTGCGTATCTGCGTCTTCTGCCTCTCTTGTGGCCCTACATTTAGCAAAACCTTTTCCAATATGTCTGGCAAGGAGAAACTGTGCAAGTGCAGAAAACATCCCCATCTTCTTCGAAAAGTTGCACGGAGGACTGCAGAGTGTTAAGCACGAAGCAAAAGACAGATGCCAAAATGTCCTTTTCGAGAAGAATGTCAATGGAAGAGGCAGGAGACTGGGAAGCTACTGTTTTCTAGAAAGTTGAAAGGTGATGACAGAATGCCGGTGTTGTGCGGCTTGCTTCTTCGCCTTTCCGAAGCCGCCTTTCTCTCCGTCTCCCGAAGGCGAAGAAGCGGCATCTTTGAGCGCACAGCATGGTGCCGGTGGCAGGGAGCTCCGGAGAGCGGCTTGAGTGGAAAGACACCAGGGACCGGTGTTTTACTTGGGGGAGCTCCGAATTTCAGTCTTCTAGCTCTCTTGCTGCCTAACACTAAGTAAAAAGCTTTTCCACTACGTCTGGCAAGGAGAACCTGTGCCAGTAGAGAAAATATCGCCGATCTTGTTCTACATCTGCACGGAGGTCTGCAGAACGTTTAGCAAGGAGCAAAAGATAGTTGTCCAAAACTCTTTTCATTGGAATAGAAGGAGAATGGCAATGGGTGGAGAGTAGCAAGGGAGTGTTTTCTCTCAGTTTGGAAGCTGCCCTCAGTATGCGGCTCTTGCTCGTCTTGGTTCTTCGCCTTTCGGAAGCTGCTGCTCTCTCCGTCTCCTGGAGGCAAAGAAGTGGCTTCCTCGTCGCAGAGAGCGTTGTGCTGCTGGCGGTGAGCTCTAGACAGGGGCTTGTGCTCTGAGACCCCAGAGACCGGCGCTTAGCTTCGGTGAGCTCTGTATATCTTTGGCCTCTGCCTCTCTTGCCGCCTAACACTCAGCAAAGAGCTTCTCCTTCATATCTTGCAAGGAGAAACTCTGCCGCTAGAGAAAAGATCTCCGTCTCTGGCTAGAAATTGCACGGTGGTCTGCAGAGTGTTTAGAGAGAAGCACAAGACTGTTGCCAAAAACTCCTTCAATTCAAAAGTTCATGTCAATGGAAAAGGTAAAAGAGTGGGAAAGTACTGGTTTTGTACATTTGAAAGCTGCTCAAACTATGCCGGGGTGTGCGTCTTGCTCCTTCGCCTTTCGAAAACTGCCCCTTCTCTCCGTCTCCCGGAGGCGAAGAAATGGCATCTTTGCGCACAGAGCATGGTGGCGGTCGCTGGGAGCTGCGGAGAGCGGCTTATGCTGAAAAACACCAGGGACCGGCGTTTAACTTGGGAGAGCTCCGAATTCCGGTCTTCTGCCTCTCTTGCCGCCTAACACTTAGAAAAAGCTTTTCCACGATGTCTTGCAAGGAGAAACTGTGCTAGTGCAGAAAACAACCCGGATGTCATTCTCCAAGTGGCACAGAGGTCTGCAGAGTGTTTCGCAAGAAGCAAAAGATAGTTCTCCAAAAGCCCTTCTATTCCTTCTATAACGTGAATGAGAGTGGGAAGAGATTGGTAAAGTACAGTTTTGGATAAGGTTGAAAGCTGCCCTCACTATGCCGCTGTTGTGCGGCTTGGTTCTGCGCCTTTCGGAAGCTGCCACGCTCTCCGTCTCCCGGAGGCAAAGAAGTTGACTTCTTCGCGCGCAGAGCATTGTGCTTTGTGCGGTGAGCTGCGGAGCAAGGCTTGTGTGGAAATACGCCACGCACCGGCGATCAGCTTGGGAGAGCCCGGTATCGCGGTCTTCTCCCTCTCTTGTCGCCTAATAGTTAGCAAGAAGCTTTTCCACTCTGTTTTGAAGAAGAAAGTGTGCCAGTAAAGAAAACCTCCCCAGTCTTCGTCTAGAATGTACACGGAAGTCTTTCGAGTGTTTAGGAAGACGTAAAAGAGAAATGCCATAAAACTGCTTCAATTCCAATCCTAATGTCAATGGGAAAGGTAAAAGAGTGGGAAAGTACTGTTTTCTCTCCGTTTGAAAGCTGCTCACACTATGCCGGGGTGTGCGGCTTGCTTCTTCGCCTTTCGGAAGCTGCCCCTCACTCCGTCTCTTGGAGGGGAAGAAGCAGAATCTTTGCGCACAGAGCATTGTGCCGGTCGCAGGGAGCTGCGGAGAGCGGCTTGTGTGGAAAAACGCCAGGCACCTGCGATTAGCTTCGGAGAGCTGCGTATCTGCGTCTTCTGCCTCTCTTGTGGCCCTACATTTAGCAAAACCTTTTCCAATATGTCTGGCAAGGAGAAACTGTGCAAGTGCAGAAAACATCCCCATCTTCTTCGAAAAGTTGCACGGAGGACTGCAGAGTGTTAAGCACGAAGCAAAAGACAGATGCCAAAATGTCCTTTTCGAGAAGAATGTCAATGGAAGAGGCAGGAGACTGGGAAGCTACTGTTTTCTAGAAAGTTGAAAGGTGATGACAGAATGCCGGTGTTGTGCGGCTTGCTTCTTCGCCTTTCCGAAGCCGCCTTTCTCTCCGTCTCCCGAAGGCGAAGAAGCGGCATCTTTGAGCGCACAGCATGGTGCCGGTGGCAGGGAGCTCCGGAGAGCGGCTTGAGTGGAAAGACACCAGGGACCGGTGTTTTACTTGGGGGGAGCTCCGAATTTCAGTCTTCTAGCTCTCTTGCTGCCTAACACTAAGTAAAAAGCTTTTCCACTACGTCTGGCAAGGAGAACCTGTGCCAGTAGAGAAAATATCGCCGATCTTGTTCTAGATCTGCACGGAGGTCTGCAGAACGTTTAGCAAGGAGCAAAAGATAGTTGTCCAAAACTCTTTTCATTGGAATAGAAGGAGAATGGCAATGGGTGGAGAGTAGCAAGGGAGTGTTTTCTCTCAGTTTGGAAGCTGCCCTCAGTATGCGGCTCTTGCTCGTCTTGGTTCTTCGCCTTTCGGAAGCTGCTGCTCTCTCCGTCTCCTGGAGGCAAAGAAGTGGCTTCCTCGTCGCAGAGAGCGTTGTGCTGCTGGCGGTGAGCTCTAGACAGGGGCTTGTGCTCTGAGACCCCAGAGACCGGCGCTTAGCTTCGGTGAGCTCTGTATATCTTTGGCCTCTGCCTCTCTTGCCGCCTAACACTCAGCAAAGAGCTTCTCCTTCATATCTTGCAAGGAGAAACTCTGCCGCTAGAGAAAAGATCTCCGTCTCTGGCTAGAAATTGCACGGTGGTCTGCAGAGTGTTTAGAGAGAAGCACAAGACTGTTGCCAAAAACTCTCTTCAATCAAAGTTCATGTCAATGGAAAAGGTAAAAGAGTGGGAAAGTACTGGTTTTGTGTACATTTGAAAGCTGCTCAAACTATGCCGGGGTGTGCGTCTTGCTCCTTCGCCTTTCGAAAACTGCCCCTTCTCTCCGTCTCCCGGAGGCGAAGAAATGGCATCTTTGCGCACAGAGCATGGTGGCGGTCGCTGGGAGCTGCGGAGAGCGGCTTATGCTGAAAAACACCAGGGACCGGCGTTTAACTTGGGAGAGCTCCGAATTCCGGGTCTTCTGGCCTCTCTTGCCGCCTTAACACTTAGAAAAAGCTTTTCCACGATGTCTTGCAAGGAGAAACTGTGCTAGTGCAGAAAACAACCCGGATGTCATTCTCCAAGTGGCACAGAGGTCTGCAGAGTGTTTTCGCAAGAAGCAAAAGATAGTTCTCCAAAAGCCCTTCTATTCCTTCTATAACGTGAATGAGAGTGGGAAGAGATTGGTAAAGTACAGTTTTGGATAAGGTTGAAAAGCTGCCCTCACTATGCCGCTGTTGTGCGGCTTGGTTCTGCGCCTTTCGGAAGCTGCCACGCTCTCCGTCTCCCGGAGGCAAAGAAGTTGACTTCTTCGCGCGCAGAGCATTGTGCTTTGTGGCGGTGAGCTGCGGAGCGGGGCTTGTGCCAAAACACACCCCGGACAGGCGCTTAGCTTCAGAGAGCTCCGGATCTCCTTCTTCTGTCTTTCTTGTCACCTAAAACTTTACAGAAAGCTAAACCACCATATCTGCAAGGAGAAACTCTGCCACTAGAGAAAACATGCCCAATCTCTTGCTAGAAATTGCACGGCGGTCTGCAGAGTGTTTAGAGAGAAGGCAAAAGATAGATGCCTAAAATTCCTTCAATTCAAATATGAATGTCAATGGAAATGATAAAACAGTGGTAAGGTAGTGTTTTTCTCTCCGTTTCAAAGCTGCTCACACGATGGCGGGGTGTGCGGCTTGCTTCTTCGCCTTTCGGAAGCTGCCCCTCTCTCCGTCTCCCGAAGGCGAAGAAGCGGCATCTTTACACACAGAGCATGCTGCCGGTCACTGGGAGCTCCGGAGAGCGGCTTGTGTGGAAAGACACCGGGGGACCGGCGTTTTTCTTGGGAGAGCTCTCCGTTTCGGACTTCTGACTCTCTTGCCGCCTAACACTAAGTAAAAAGCTTTTTTCCACTATGGCTTGCAAAGAGTAACTCTGTCAGTAGAGAAAACCTCTCCAGTCTCTTGCTAGAAATTGCACGGTGGTCTGCAGAATGTTTAGCACGAAGCAAAAGACAGACGCCAAAACCTGTTTCTATTCAAATATGAATGTCAATGGAAAAGGTAAAACTGTGGGAAAGTACTGTTTTCTCTCCGTTGGAAAGGTGCTCACCCTATGACGGGGTGTGCGCGGCTTGGTTCCTCGCCTTTTGGAAGCTGCCGCTCTCTCCGTCTCCCAGAGGCGAAGAAGCGGCATCTCTACGCGCAGAGCATGGTGCCGGTCGCAGGGAGCTGCGCAGAGCGGTTTGTGTGGAAAGACGCCAGACCGGCGCTTAGCTTCAGAGAGTTCCGTATCTCCATCTTCTGCCTCTCTTGTTTCTTTACACTTAGGAAAATGCTTTTCCACGACGTCTTGCAAGGAGAAACTGTGCTAGTGCAGAAAACAACCCGGATGTCATTCTCCAAGTGGCACAGAGGTCTGCAGAGTGTTTCGCAAGAAGCAAAAGATAGTTCTCCAAAAGCCCTTCTATTCCGTTCTATAACGTGAATGAGAGTGGGAAGAGATTGGTAAAGTACAGTTTTGGATAAGGTTGAAAGCTGCCCTCACTATGCCGCTGTTGTGCGGCTTGGTTCTGCGCCTTTCGGAAGCTGCCACGCTCTCCGTCTCCCGGAGGCAAAGAAGTTGACTTCTTCGCGCGCAGAGCATTGTGCTTTGTGCGGTGAGCTGCGGAGCAAGGCTTGTGTGGAAATACGCCACGCACCGGCGATCAGCTTGGGAGAGCCCGGTATCGCGGTCTTCTCCCTCTCTTGTCGCCTAATAGTTAGCAAGAAGCTTTTCCACTCTGTTTTGAAGAAGAAAGTGTGCCAGTAAAAGAAAACCTCCCCAGTCTTCGTCTAGAATGTACACGGAAGTCTTTCGAGTGTTTAGGAAGACGTAAAAGAGAAATGCCATAAAAACTGCTTCAATTCCAATCCTAATGTCAATGGGAAAGGTAAAAGAGTGGGAAAGTACTGTTTTCTCTCCGTTTGAAAGCTGCTCACACTATGCCGGGGTGTGCGGCTTGCTTCTTCGCCTTTCGGAAGCTGCCCCCTCACTCCGTCTCTTGGAGGGGAAGAAGCAGAATCTTTGCGCACAGAGCATTGTGCCGGTCGCAGGGAGCTGCGGAGAGCGGCTTGTGTGGAAAAACGCCAGGCACCTGCGATTAGCTTCGGAGAGCTGCGTATCTGCGTCTTCTGCCTCTCTTGTGGGCCCTACATTTAGCAAAACCTTTTCCAATATGTCTGGCAAGGAGAAACTGTGCAAGTGCAGGAAAACATCCCCATCTTCTTCGAAAAGTTGCACGGAGGACTGCAGAGTGTTAAGCACGAAGCAAAAGACAGATGCCAAAATGTCCTTTTCGAGAAGAATGTCAATGGAAGAGGCAGGAGACTGGGAAGCTACTGTTTTCTAGAAAGTTGAAAGGTGATGACAGAATGCCGGTGTTG